>NW_022589712.1:37239429-37337145 GCF_004348235.1 Phoca vitulina
GGGGGGGGGGGGGGGGGGGGGGGGGGGCAGGGCAGATTCCCCGCTGAGCAAGGAGCCCAATGCGGGACTTGATCCCAGAACCCTGGCATCATGACCTGAGCTGAAGGCAGGCGTTTAACCGACTCATCTACCCAGGTGCCCTCCTCCGTCTTTATAAACTTACCCTTCCTTGACCTCCACATCTCCCTCCTGCCATGGCCCTAATTTTTGGCTTCCCTTCCCAGCCAAGTTCCCAGAAGAACTGCCTAGAAGTTCTTACTTCATTCCCTTACTTCCCATTCCCTTACTTCCCATTTGCATTACAGTGGCTTCTCCCACTACTGCACTGAAACTGCTTTTATTCAATCATCAATGACGTCCAAGTGGCCAAACCTAATGGATAGGATACTTTTCAGTCCTCATCTAATTTACCTCTTACTGCTTCCAAAACCTCTGATCGTTCTCTCTTTCTTGAAATGCTTGCTCTTTTCTCTTGGCTGCTGTGATTCCATCTCTTCTGGATTTCTTCCTACTAGACCAGTAAAGGCTGGAGTTATCAATTCTGTTCCCCATTCCTAAGTTCTGTTCTCTTTTCACATTACATTCTCTCCCTATATGATCTCATCCATTCCCCTGCTGGCTGGGGCCAACAACTCCTCAACTTCTATCTCAGCCTAGACCACTCTGTTTTCACTCCAGGCACATCTACCCAACTGTACATTTCGTGGTTCTACTGGGATGTCTCATAAGCATCTCAAAATTAACATGTCCAAACTTAAATTCTTGAGATTCCCACTCAAAACTATTATTTTCCTAGTTTTCCCATTTCATTTAATGGTACCTCCATTCCTCTAGTTGCTTAATCCAAATTCCCAAATGTGGCTAACAAACACCTACATGACTTGCCGCACCACTTCTCCACCCTTCTTGTGCTATCCTCCCTAAAACACTCTGTTCCAGCACCACAGGCCTTCCTGCAGACCCAGGAATCTGCCACGCCTTTTCCCCCCTGAAGGTCTTAGAATCTCAGTGTTTCCTCTACTTAGAACAGACCCCTCCTTTCCTTTTTCCCCAGCCCTTCTCCTAAACACATAGATCATACGGCAAATCCTGCCCATGCCAAGATCAGCTTAAATATCATTATTTTCTAGAGGTCTTCCTTGAATATCACTCCTATCTAGAGTAGATACTGCCCTTACAATTCTTCCATAACATCCTGTTATTTTCCTTCATAGCAAACCCTGCAATTTCTCATGACATATGCATTTATATTTCCTTATTTAATGTCTTTGTGAAAAATAATCTCTAGAAGAGCAAGATCCACATTTGTTGTGTTCACCATTCTACCCACTGGGCTTAACAGATGCAGGCACATAAGGTCTTTCTGAGATATAAGCAATGCTCAAGTTTCTCCCTGTAACACAAGAATCTATTTCAAATCCAAGGATAAACATTATATGACTCAAAGTCTTAAATCTGAGTAAGTCAAAGAACTTGGGACGTCTTAAGTATCTTAAGTGTCTTAGTATCTTTTTTTAAATTTTTTTTTTTTTTAAGATTTTATTTATTTGCGAGAGAGAGAATGAGAGACAGAGAGCATGAAAGGGAGGAGGGTCAGAGGGAGAAGCAGACTCCCTGCTGAGCAGGGAGCCTGATGTGGGACTCGATCCTGGGACTCCAGGACCATGACCTGAGCCGAAGGCAGTTTTTTAACCAACTGAGCCACCCAGGCGCCCTTAAGTGTCTTAGTATCTTAAGTAGATACTTAAGATGTCTTAAGTATCCACTTGCATCAGATAATATAAAAACCAATATGGTCATTTATTCAAACTTAGAAAAAGGTTTTCCTGTGCACTAAAAATAAACAGGAAGAAAGTCAAGATTATTTATATTAGGTTCATAACTCAATTTTATAATTTTAAGTTTTTACTGACCTGTTAAAGACAGTACAAATTGCACTTAAATATTAGATGTATGTGTGTTTATAACTAACTTTTATGTTTAAAAAAATCCATATGTTCTTATAAAAGAAAAACTGTTATATGTTTTTGCATTTAAAATCCATTTACTCTTATAAAAGAAAAATAACCTGAAATCCTGATTATATATGGTCAGGGCTGTATTTAGAAAAATTAAATTTCTTTCATTATCTAGCAAAAGTAGTCGATTTAGCAAAAGGAAACACATCCCCCCCCCACACACACACAAAATGATGGAGCCATTGAAATGGAGATGACTCAGGCCCCAGTGACCTCACCAGCATCTGCTTCAATTACCTTCTGAAAATTAAATAACCAAATTACCATTCAGCTTTCTGCTGTGCTAACAAAATTAATCTGAAATATCAAAATTCATCTCCTTTAAATTATGTATTATACAACTTCTAAACCAAAACCTCTCCTAGCTCTAAATTGTGAAGAACATGCACCGCAGTTGTCATAATCAACAGTAACATAGTCTCATAGACACCGGAAAAATGAATAAAATGATTAATGACTTGGCTGAAACCATCCTTGACAGTAATTTGATTTAAATCATGCCACCTATTCAAAATTAGAATCCATCAACTTTGCATCTATTCCGCTTTGTACAACAGATGTGTTCTTGAAAATGTATGTGCAAACTATATTTTAAATGCTGTAGAGTGATTCAGAAATATAATTTGGTTTTTTGTTTTTGTTTTTTTTAGTATAGAAAAGAATATTTAAAGCATGAATAATTGGCCTCTGATTTAATTGCTTCCTAAGTTCACATGATCATATTTTGGTCATCTAGTCTATCAAGTATTCCATACACACACTAATAAAAACCATTTTAAAATCTGGATGTAATCCATATTTTTGTTCTCTGGTTCTTCCATATCTACTTCATACGCTATATTCACACCTAAACAATTTAATGTCTCACAGCCATCAAGCTACACTTCTCACTTTAGTGCAGGATAGCCCCACCTCACAGTCATCTTTAATTCTTCTTCAAGTGATTTCAGGTACGCCTGATTTCAGGTTCTAGTAATGTAACTACTGAGAAAAGACCTCCTTTTTTGCTCTCCACCACCCTCCACCTCAGCAGAAGCTAACTCCTGTCTTGCTTTGGGAGGAGACCCA
This sequence comes from Phoca vitulina, assembly GCF_004348235.1. NCBI lineage: Eukaryota > Metazoa > Chordata > Mammalia > Carnivora > Phocidae > Phoca > Phoca vitulina. The sequence continues at coordinate 37,242,516 of NW_022589712.1, forward strand.
GGGTTTCCCAGATCCAGCTAACTCATCTTCCCTTCTTATCCCTAGGATGGTGAAACCCTTGGATTCTTGCTCTTGGTACTGACACAGCAGTCTGCCTTATTTGGTGCTGAATCACACTGCAAACCACGGACTGCGACGTGTCTTACTCAGTCTCCTTAAACTTGGCCCATTATCCTTTTCACTACCAACTTGATTTACATGTGAAAAGAAAAAAGCTAGAAAAAGTAGGCAGGGCTGTTGCACATTCACTGGTATAATACACGACAAAATGAGTACAGAAAAAAATGGGGAATTAACCATTTTGTTTACGCAAACTTTATTTAAAGTGGTAAAAGAAGGAAAAGGGAAGTAAAAAAGCATGAACACATGACCCATGGCTCAAGCACCAAGCATCTTTACAATAAAAGTGCCCAAGCAAGGAGAATTTCAGCTTGTTAGGGCCTCCAACTTTGAATCTAGAGAGGAAATAATAGGGTACTTCTTGCCAGATCCCCCAAAATAGAGAGAAAGGTCAGGAGATTGGTGGCATTTTTGTTGGTATGTGGAGACTTTCAAAGTTTCCTTGAAGGACCAGAGATTCCTAGTTTGTTTCAAAGTTCCTAAGAACAATTTTGCATTGAAAATCAGAAAATACCAGTTTAGTACTTTAATACATTTAATGATTTAGATTAGTGAGTCTCCCTTATCCTTACCTGGATAACCAATAAAGTTCTATGAAATTCAACATAGTTTAATGAAGAATATGGCATAATGATTGGAGGCATGGGCTAGGAGGTCTGGCACACCTGGGCTGAGTCCTGGATCTGCCACTTTGTAGTTATGTGACTTTGGGCAAATTCCACAACATCTATAATAAAGTTTAGCATCTTTATCTGTAATTAGGATAATAACAGGACCTACTTCATGGAGTACTTAGGAGATTACATGAGTACACAAATGTGCTTGTTACATAGCAAATGTTCAACAAATGCTATCATTCACACTGAATGACCGTTAGATGCAGGGCATAAAGTTAGACCTTGTGAGGAATATAAAAATGAAAAAGAACCAACAATAAATAACAAAAAATAAGGCAGAGAAGACGAGAGTGTTATGGGTATATCCAAAGACAGACTGTGTTCAGGGCCCCAAGAGAAGGCATAAGGAGGCCTTATCAATGCCCTTTGAGTCCAGTGGCAGGGGAGGGCACATCTAGTTTTGTGTGTGTGTGTGTTTGGAGGGTGGTTAAGAATTAAATGAAATAGTAAAGGTGTCAAGGAGACAGTATCACAATTACAGTTGGGTTTGTCCTCACTGTATACAGAGAGAGGACACTGATAGCAAAGTTCATCATAAAAATAAAGTGTAAGACATGGACAGAAAAATCCAAGAAGGACATAAAGACAGAAAGGTAGGAATGAACCACATTGTGCAGAACCTCAAATTTGAGAGAAGAATCTGGGATGCAGCAGTGACATATCTGAACTCTGTCTCAGGAAGACTAATCTGGGAAGATGCGTGGGAAGATACGCAATTAGCATTTGACTTATGAGGGTAGAAGGGGTGACGACTGATGGAATTTTCAGATACGAGTTTCGAAGAAAAAGAAAGAAAACTTTCTACTAAAATCACCGACAAGTGGAGTCCAGGCATGAGCTAGGAAGTTCCAGAGCTGTAAGCACAAAGCATTTTTCTGGTTCAGAACTCAATTTTCTCACACTGAAGAGTCACTGTACCAGCAATAATGAAAGTTTTCAAAGGCATGTGCCAAAGTATCTCCAGCTGAGGCAGTGCCAAGTTTCAGACAAATTCAGAAGTCAGTTCAGTTGAAGTCTTCCTCAACTGTCAGCAACAACATTAAAAAAGGAGGGATACAGCTTAAATCATTTACTTTTCAAGTGCTTCGGTCTCATCTGCGTCTAGAGTCTTGGGTCTTTCACTGAAGGCTGTGACCACAGCATGTTTATGGACAAGTTTCAAGGTATAGAAACTCCCTGAAAACTTACACCAAATGTATGCCTATATATTTATTCTTCCTTTTTCTCAATTATTCCTGTATTCCTCATTTAGGCAGCATGCTTTTATATTAAAATCCATTAGTGCTAATTTTTCATTGGTACTTACTCTAAAGACTTTATATATGTATTTTGATTCAATCCTCCAACAATATCTTACAGTAGGTACTATTATTCTCATTTTAGAGAAAACTATACCCAAGGCCCCAGAGCTAGTAGGTAGTTCTAGAGGAGAAACCTACAGGTGGCCCATAAACAAAAAAGTTCCCCAAGCTTCACGATCAAAATAGTTCCATTTGGTGGTTTTGTTAGGTTACAGCTTCATCAGGTCTCACTCCAAGATCTAGGACAATCCAGATCAGCCTGAGATTTCAAACAGAAGGATACCTGCTTGTCACTGATCTTTCAAATCAGTTTTATAGGGAGCCATTATACTGCAGTGGGGGAAAATATATTTACAGAACAGGTACTTTATGTACAGTTGTCTTTGAACAATTGGTTAACATGTATTAAATCAACAATTTTCAAAGAAATTTGTTGTTCAGTGAGGAAAATAACCTCACTCCCAGTATACTAACCACCAAAGACTCCTCTAGAACAATGAGTTCTTTTGATCATGGCCCACAATAAAAAATAATTTTAAACTGTGATTCAAGATATACATATTTATATACATTTAAAACAAAATTTTCATGAAATACTATTTATTCTGACTACCTACAATGCTTTCTGATATTTTCTATTCTGTCTAGCTTTAGTCCAGACTAATCTATTCTGTTCCATTCCATTAGAAGAAACGCTGGTTCTTATCCACTTAATTGATTTCATGATGCCCCAATGGGTTGTAACCTACAGACTGAAAAGCAGTATACTACACAGGGAGTTAAATCAAGTAACTCTGCCTGTTCCTTAAAAACAAAGCAAAAAGCATGAGTCTGTTAATGTCTAAATGTTTATAAGCCTTTTTAAAAATCTGTAGAAAAAAAGTTAATGATTTCTTAAAAACATCAGCAGCTCCAACTTGACCATGGACATTTTTCCCATTAATGAATGACAGGCAATATGTAAATGTTCTCTTAAGAGCTGCTTGATCTGAATTCAATCAAAAAAATACGAAGCATAAGCCTTTAACAACATCACAGCTCATTCAAGAGTTTAATTGGCAATTAGTAATATTTTCAAATAAGGCACAAGCAGTTTTTTATAGGAAATGGTTTTAAAATATTCTCAATCTTTCTTAAGATTAATAAAAATTGCTGAATACTAAAAAATTTATAGTGATAAAAATTAAGACTCGGAGCGCCTGGGTGGCTCAGTTGGTTAAGCGTCTGCCTTCGGCTCAGGTCATGATCTCGGGATCCTGGGATCGAGCCCCGCATCAGGCTCCCCACTTGGCGGGGAGCCTGCTTCTCTCTCCCCCCACTGCTCACTCTCTCTCTCTCTCTCAAATAAATAAATAAAATCTTAAAAAAAAATCAAAACACACAAACCATTTAGATCCTACACCAGAGAAGCTGTTCTAAATATTGTCAGTCTTTTAGTTGGTAAAAAAAAAAAAAAAAAAATTAACACTTGCCACGTGCCAACCACTATTAATTTAACGAGGCACATGGAAGGAGCACTGACCTACTGCAGAGTCCCACCCCTCCAGATAGCCCACTTGGGGGGAGACGGAGTGCAAACACATGAACAAGAGCTCTGAAGATCGTCCACGGAAGTGCTCCTGGGCCGCGCTAGGTGATCACTGCAGGAACTCATGGCGATGACAGTCTCCTAGGACGGTTCTTAGAAATTGAAATCAAATACGCTTCCCAGTAAAACCAACTAGAACATTCTACTTTCAAACCCATGTACAATTTTTCCTACTTCCCACATCACGATGCCAATAACATGTTCTATTCCCCCTCTCAATGTAAAAATTAATGCTTAATGCAATTTAAACCGAGATAATATGAAATAAAGAAAAAGAATCAGAGATACAGACAAAGTAGACTGGGATTCAGGGCTCAGCTCATCCATTTAAAGGGTAAGCCATGTGAGGCAAGTTATTGAACCTCCTGAACTACAGATGTGTCATCTGCGTTTCTATCTACTCACACGATCATTGTGAGGGTACAGGGAGAGAAGGCACGTGAAGGTACTTTGTAAAGGGCCAACAAATGCTGTTATTATTAACTTTTATTAGCACCACTAGACACAGCGAAACTGAGAGAATAAAATATTAACCAAATATTAAGACAGTAGAGCACTGTAACACTTACCAAGCGCTTAAAACAGTTCTATTTGCTTTTCATGTATCAGCTCAGTGAAAACCTACATTATGACTGAATATCTTGAATCCCACTGCTGGTAATAATCAAGTTTCTCCTCAAATCTTGGACACGCTAACGTTCTCTAATGGTCCTTGGCCAGCAGGAAAAAACAATCTACAGACTGTTAATTAAAGGAAGGGCGAGAGTTCACATCGCACCGCACCACCCATGTGGCATATTCATTCTCAGCACTGGCATACCACAAAGTGGTAGCTCTTTCCTAGGGTTCAAAGGCAGCCTCTGTGGGGCTGGAGAGGGGGAGCCCTCCCTGTAGCCTCAGCAACTCTGCACACCAACCAGCCAGACCCATCCAGTTGACACCTGCCACTGGAGCTTAGGCTCTGTACATGCCCAGAAGGGCATTCTGGGGTTTTCTGACCAAATGTGTTTCTGCATTCATTTCTATTAATAGGCAACTACTCTCTTCAGATAAGAGGCAATGCTAGCGAGTAACGCGAATCTCTGTAACGTAAAACCCTGACTTACGTAGGTCGGTTACCCAGACTACACGTTTCCTCCTGCCTTAGTTGGTCAATATGCTGACATTAAACTTGACAAGAGGTAGTATGGGATGTCCTCACAAGCTATAAACAAGTTTGTTTTTTAAAGGGTCACTTAGAACTTAGGATGTACCTCTGCACATGAATTCACAATGATGTGAACTAACCGTGTTCTACAGGCCCCCTCCTGCCACCAAGTTGCCCCACTGCCACGTGCAGCGTTGCAGAGTATAAGCTGTGGTTGCAGAAGGCCAGGGCTGGGCTCAAATCCTGCCTCACCCGCCTGCTCTATCATCTCACTCAAGTTTATCCAACCCCTCTGAGTCTAAATTTCCATAACAATCCGATCGTATTTGGGCATGAACATTTTTATAGATCAGATGCTTGGTATGAAGGTACTGTGGGCCAGTTCTCCCAACCTTTTTCACAGGAAAGCATCCACAGAAGAGGGTAATACACTCTACCCGGGATAAAATGCTACTCATGGCTAAAGGTGACCAGCCTACATGGTCCTACCCAGCCACTCTAAGGGCTGAGGAGTCGGTGTCTCTGGCATGCACACCCAAGACATGAGAGTGTGTCAAACCCGAGTGGTGAGGCTCTGATTACCAGTTCATATACATAAAATGGGCTGGTATGGGGCCAGCAGGTCACTGACAATTTCATCCCATGGGCCTGGGCTCCTACTATGAAATAAAAGGGTGCCTTAGAATTCTCAAAGCCAGGGCGCCTGGGTGGCTCAGTCGTTAAGCATCTGCCTTCTGCTGGGGTCATGGTCCCGGGGTCATGGTCCCAGGGTCCTGGGATCGAGCCCCGCATTGGGCTCCCTGCTCCGCGGGAAGCCTGCTTCTCCCTCTCCCACTCCCCCGCTTCTGTTCCCTCTCTCGCTGTCTCTCTCTCTGTCAAATAAATAAAATCTTAAAAAAAGAATTCTCAAAGCCCTTTGGACTACATAGTTCCACTTTATGCTATTCCAGAACCAGCTGTGCTCGTAAAAATGTACCTTTGGGAAACTGCTGATTGCACTTTGGACTGTTGTGATTACTCGTGCCTCCCTGATCTGAACCACAGGAGCAGCTCATGGGATGGGAGGAGGGTATCAAGATGAAGATTTTTAGGTGAAGACGAAGGTGCAGATAAGCATAGAAGCCAAGGTCAGAGGTGACTGAGCACTCACTGTGCCAAGCAATATGTTACCTCCATCTTCACAGCATCTTGGTTTGGTTTTGCTTGAATAAGACAGCCACACAACTGACTTTGTATATTTAATAAAAAGGCTATCCAGTGGGTTCATATATCAGCCTCCAGATCCTCCTCCCTGAAGAAGGGGCTAAACCTCAATCAGTGTGGATAAGGGACCAGACCTGGTTCAACTCTGGTCCTCCTTGCTGTGTCCCATTTGGACTTCATCACCTTGGCTCAGGCTGGGAAGCTTCCTTCTTCAAAGCCATTTTGTTAGTAGGTTATTATTAGCCACACTTAACAACAACAAGAAATGCAGGGTGAAATTTAGAAAACTTGGCCAAGGTCATACACTGGAGTGGTTTTCAAACACCAGGTGCTCTGCTGACAGGTCAGAGGTTCAAGGACGAAGAATTGCCAGGGTGGAGGCTGGGGATGCAAGTGGGGGGGTGTCAGAGGAGTGGGGATTGGAGCTGAGATGTGCTCTACATTCTGCAACCTTCAGCGTCTGGGGTGGGAGGGTGAGGCAGAAAGAAGAGCGTCATCCCCCTCCACGCTGCACACAACTGGCTCAGGGGGGCTGGGGAAGAAGAGAGCAGGTGGCGGCAGCAGCTCTGCTTTTCTGGAAAACCAGGAAGCAGTGGGAAGAGGGACCTATACGAACCAAACAGAGTCTGCTGATGAGTCTCTACCACTCAGTGTCTATTTACAGGCCCTGTCAGACCTTATCTGAGGGGAAAAGTCAATCTCCTACAAAACACCGCTTTAGGTTCACTGAAAATATATTTTTGATATCCTAAATTGACACTCGATCCTGCATGCTGTTTTTAAAAAATGTTCAAACATACAAAGAGCATAAAGAGATCTGCACAAAAATCGCTAAATGGGTTCTAAATTCTGCAAAAGCCACATAACGTCAAATAAAGTGTGGAAGAAGATGATGAAGGATAGCACATGGAGTACAACCTGCTTTCATAACTCCGTTTTTCATTTAGTTGCAAGACCTGTCAAGTGTCGAGGAATTAATCCACATATATAATATACTAATTTTGTATACACAAATTCTTTGCAATAGCATGGGGAAAGGTCTCATGAATCATTCGATCTGGAATAGACAACTGGTATAAAACGACACCGAAGATCCTGAAAACCAGGTGGGCCAGGCCAGGAGATCCTGAAAACTCCTTAGCACGTATCCAGAATAAATCTATCTAGTAGTAATGCTAATTCACCCTTCCATTTAGAGTTACATCGGCATATTTCAAGATAAATGATAAGAAAGGAAGTACTGGGTGATCCTCAAATTGCTAATTTCAATCCAAAATTATTAAAATGGGATCTTTTAAACTTAACTTTGCTTTGGTGTTAAATTCAGAGAGAGGGAGAGGAACGTCCACTAGGAGGTAGATAAAGGATTATTTACCAAACACACACAAGCATACAGTGTTTATGAAAACACATGGTAAAAAAAGTACACCAAGAAAACAGAGGCTATTTAATGACACGGAAGGAAAAAGGGATGAAGACGGGGGAACAGAGTTTAAAAGCAATTTTTCGGGTTTCAGATACGTATCATGGTAACAGGTAGAAATAAGGACAAATCTTTTGATCTCCTCTGCATAGCAGTAGAGATTTATGTAAGGTAGTGTGATTGCATCAGTTCAGCCTTACCCTTGGCCTGACTTTACGTTCTGCTGTGGAAATCTTGCTTGGACTGCCCTTATGCACACTGCTCCAGAGAAATCAGCCCTGTGTTGTCAGAAACTGACTTTCAAGTAGGTCCTCTTGGTAATTCCATGTTATGGTAATTCCACAGTTTAGTCAGAAAGCATTTGAAAAGAGTATCAACTTTGGTTGCCTCTTTTCTGATAATGGAGGGTTTTCTGGTTTCCCTTCGGCTTTTAATAGCTTGACCATTTTGGGCCACCAGTGCACTGTAACAACTAAACTACAGATTTGTCTGTTCTCTCTCTCTCTCTCCCCCATTTCCTAGTAACTAATCATGTTAGCGTGCTGTTAGAATAGCATCACTGATTTTTGTTCTTGGCCTGTTATCCTTATGCTTGTAAGGTCATACTTAATTTTTGGATATGTTTTCCTTTTCATTGTTAGAACAGTTGTCACAAGAGGTCAAGGCAAGCATGACAATTAAATTTTACATTTCTGACGCTGAAAAAAAAAACGGTGCTGTTCTTCCAGAACAGTGTCCTCTTGCATTCTCAATTGAGGGGGCCCCCCTTATTCTACATCTTAGGAAATAGAGGTGGTTAACTTTGCACAGGTTGTGAACCACCCATCACCCTTACTGTTGGAATCAGTGTGCAGTCAAGCTGAGAAGGCACTGTAGCTTTCCAAGTCACTATCTAGGGCATCCATAAGCAGAAAGAAAAGAAAACACATTGACCGAAATTCATATCTCATATAAAAATTAATTCAATGGATGACCAAGTATAAAACATAATATTATAAAACCTGTAGAAAAAAAAGACAAAAGCAAATCTCTAGGACTTAAGGCTGGGTAAAGCATTAGACTTGATGCCAAAAGCATAATCCATAAAAGGAAACACTAATAAATTGAATCGCATCAAAAGTAAAAACTTATGCTTTGCAACAGATGCTGCTAAGAAGAGGAAAACAAAAGCTACAGACTGGGAGAAAAGAGCTACAAAGCCTCCATCAAAGGAAGAGTATCTAGAGTGCATAAAGAACTCTCAAAACTCAACAATAAGAAAACAGGCAAAAGACTTATGAAAAGGCACAGCTCTGCAGATGGATAGACAGCTAATAAACACACGAAAAGATGTTCAGCTTCTCTGGTCATTAAAGAAATGCAAATTAAACCAGGAGTTATCACTACACATTTATCCAGAATGGCTAAAATAAGAAAGAGTGATAATACCAAATGCTGATGAGGATGTGGAGGAACTGGGTCATTTATGCAATGCTGATGGGAAGGCATGTAAAGTGGTACAGCCACTCTGGAAAAGGGGATGGCAGTTTCTTACAAAATTAAACATGCACTTAACATCTGACCCAGCAATTCCACTCTTGGGCATTTATCCCAGAAAAATTAAAACTTATATTTACACAAAAACTTATACACAAATGATCCTAGTGTCTTGATTTGTAATAGCTCCAAATTGGATATAACCCAAATGTCCTTCAATGGGCGAATATTTAGAAAATTGTGATACAGGCATACCATGGAACACTACTCAGCAACAAATCGGAACTATTGATACATGAGACATCTTGAACAGATCTCAAGTGCTATGATCTGAATGTCTGTGTACCCCCAAAATTCATATGTTCAAACATAATGCCAAATGTGATGGTGTTGGAAGGTGGAGCCTTTGGGGAGTGATTAAGTCATGAGGGCGGTGTCTTCATGAATGGGATTAGTGCCCTTAGAAAAGAGGTATGAGAAAGCTCCTTGCCCCTTCTGCCATGTAAGGTTAGAGCAAGAAGAGGGCCTTATATGAACCAGGAAGCGGCCTCTCACCAGACAACGTGGCACCACGGTCTTGGACTTGCAACCTCCAGAACTCTGAGAAATACAGTTCTGTTGTTTATAAGCCACGTAGTCTATGGTGTTTTGTTACAGCAATCTGAGTGGGCTAAAACATCAGGGAATAGCACTAAATGAAAAAAAAATCTAATCTCAGAGGGTTACAGGTTATATGATTCCATTTATATAATATTGCTGAAATGACACATTACAGAGATTGAGAACAGATTCGTGGTTGTCAGGGGTGGCAAGTAGAGGGAAGGAAGTGAATGCAGCTACAAAAGGGTAGCACATGAAACCTATTTGATCTGTATCTTGATCGTGATACAGCCACACAACTCTATACATGTGATGCAATTACATGGAACTAGATACACACAAATACACAAATGAATACTTGTAAACCTGGTGAAATCTGAATCAGGTTGGTGGATTGCATCAATGTCAATTTCTTAGTTGCCATATTATAGGACAGTTGCATAAGGTGCTCCCACTGTGGGAAACTGGATGAAGGGTGCAGGGTAGCTCTCTGTAATATATCCTATAACTATATGTGAATCTATAACTATCTTAAAGCATTTTTAAAGATTACTATCTAGTTCTTATTTATTCTAGGTGCCCTCTTTCTAATGTTCCACCCATTAGATGCCTGATTACTTCTTTCCCCGATCTTGCTACTCTGTAGTCTTAATAATGGAAAACATTGCACTACAATTAGTCGTTTAACTCTTGCTTTCCAAAAACTCTTACTTACAGTTTACTATTACTAACTGGGGCATGCCAATATTCGAATACTGACTCCTAAGCTGCATGAAATGGACGAAATGCTTTCTGAGTCTTAGTTACCTCACTGGTAAAATAGGGGGAAATGTAGGTTAGGTTTATTGTGAAGATAAATAAAATAATAAAGAACTTTATACATAGTAGCTCCTTAAAAGTTCATTTCCTTCCTTTTCCTATTAACAGTCTAAAACCTAGCTTAATTTCTGGATAAAAAATATCAACAAAAAACTTTGGTTTTCAGTTTCCAAGGCTTACATTTGGAAAACAAGAAATGCATCTTTAACAAGCACAGACTGGGGATGTGGTGAGGCTGAATTCAGTTCTTAAGAAATATTTCAATTTAGGAGACCATAATGATAATTTTAAGCCTATGTGTTCTCACTTCGAGTTTGAAAACATTCTATCAAAATGGTGTTTTAGTATATCATGCACTTTATTATGATGAGTACCTGCCCAATATATGGTTAAATCTTTAAAGAGTAACTGATCATCTATTAGATTACATCTATTCACAAACCAACAACTGTATATATGTTGGATCAGTTCAGCTTTAGTAATGACATGAACTCCAATGGTAGAATTTCATCCATTCCATCTACTTACAAAAATACTTTTCAGTAACAGACTCCCAACAAGGTAATAAGCTTAAAATATGTCATAGATTTTTAGTTATAGCTAAACCAAGTAAGCTACAAGAGCAGCAGGAACTAAGCATTTGGGATCTAAGATTCAATGTAGGTTGCTAAATGTGGGATCCCAAGCAACATGCAGCTCAGTGCATAATGATGGTGCGAGATCCCCTGGGCAGCACCAGCCTGAGAGAACTGTCAAAGATGGAAAGAAAAGAACCGATTGTTCTTCCTCTACTGCGAGTAAGAAAAAGGATGAAAACAAAGTGCATTTAACTTCTCCTGGACACCTGCTTTCTTTATGAACACTCGCCAAACACAGAATGCCAACTAATACTTGAGGACAAAGTCTCCCCGCAAACATTTAAATACTGATAATAATTTTGCAAAGCAATGCTTACCGAGCAAAATAACTTTGTTTCCGTTCCTTCTTCTCTTCCTTGGTATCCATAATACACAATCAAAATGCAAAGTATTTGGAAAAGTCCTTCTTTTTAAATCAGTGAATCATAACCCTATAATAAAAAAACAACAAAGTGACTAAATTAAGAAGAAGTTTATAACAGCCAAGATGAAGAATAAAACAGAGTGAAGCTACATGGCCCGCCATGAACGGAAGATAAACTTGAACCAGTAAATGCAGTCACATGAGTAATACATGAAATGCAAATGTCCATGGGGGGCGGGATTTATAACCTACCATCAGGATGGAAGTGTTAAACTAAAATAAAAGGTGGCTGGAAAATTAGACTGAAGTATTTTCCTTACAATTAACAATTATTTCGAAATGTGCTAAAATGAAAACCACTGATTTTTTTTTTTGAAGATTTTAGGCTGCCTATGCAGCCTAAATTTACGAACTCACTTTTTATAGGTAATTGATCATGAATAGGTCTCATACATAATTATGGAAAATGGATCACTTACGTGTTTTACGAGAATGTTCTTTCTTTAAAAATAACATCAGTGTTCTATTTTATTTTCGGAAACATGCCAGCGACTACATCCCACTTGAGCAAATGTGGAAATGAAAGTACAAAGCCTCAGGAAGCTATTCTTCAAAATGGCTTTATAGGCTTGCTCTGCCCTCCCCACCCTGCTACCCTCACCTATGCTTCCCAGGAGCGTTTGCTTAAACCTGTAATAAAAGGTTGTCTCCAGATCAATCTTCCTTAAATACCACTTTCATCATGCCACTCCCCTGCTCAAAAAGTTCCAGTGTCTACTTTGTGCCTGATTCACTCACCTAAATTTTCTGCAAAGCATTAACCTTCCCTAAAATCTATCCGCTCATCCTGAGGGGTATCAAAGTAAAAGCAGAGAATGTTCATCAATCAAAATTATTTGCTAATTCAATTCAATGAACAATTTTTAAAAAAGATTTTAAAGTAACCTCTACACCCAGTGTGGGGCTTGAATCCACAACCCCAAGGTCAACAGCCACCTGCTCTACTGAGTAAGCCAGCCACGTGCCCCTTCAACGAACAATTTAATTCACAATACACATTCCATGGAAGGTACTACGATAAGTATCAGAGACCAAAGATGAAGAAGCCATGGTATTTGCCCTAACAGAGTTTACTGTCTTACAAGGGAGATGCTTAGGATTTGAGATCAGCGGGATACTTACTGACTGCTGTGGAGGAGCACAGGTGCCACGAGAGCCCAGAGGAAGAACACTCGGCCTCGTGCACGGCCCACCCCATGTACTCCCCATGCACACGAAGATTAGAAGGATGAGTATGGATTTCCTACTAAAACGGTACAGGGAAGCAGGTCTAGCATGCACAACACAAGAAGACATGATACTTCTTGGCTGCTCCAGGATTAACTGTGAAGCAGGGCAATGGAGGAAGACATGGGCAGGATTAGGATCATGGCAGGCCTTTTATGTCACACGAAAGAGCTTGATCTTAATCCCAGCTAGGCATTACGTGCCGCCTGCCCCTTCGCGGCTCCTGTGTCAGACCTCACCAAGCAACAGGGCCGCACTCGCTTACAGACATTACCAAACTGATCAACAGGAGATAAAACCAATTTTCTCATCCCTGATGTACATGAAAGGAAGTCACCAAAGCGTTTTACACGAGGGACTGTGATACACCCACGCTGGAAGGATGGACTTGAGAGGGTTGAGTCAGCGTGAAATAGATCTGTTAGGAAGAAATTACAGCAAAACTAGTTGAGAGAGGAGGGCCCACATTTAGCCAGCAGTATCCAACATAGAAAGAGGAGGGATGCACTCAAGAAATATTTAGGAGGCAAATGAGTCAAGGTCTGGTGACTCATTCAGTGTGGACAACATCAGAGAGGCAAGATGAAGAACGCCCTCCAAGCTTCTGCTGCAGGGGCTGGGCAGACAGTGACACCACAGATAGAACACAGTCGACGTGGGGGCGCCTGGGTGGCTCAGATGGTTAAGCGTCTGCCTTCAGCTCAGGTCATAATCCCAGGGTCCTGGGATCGAGCCCCACGTCTGGCTCCTGGCTCGGCGGGGAGCCTGCTTCTCCCTCACCCTCTGCCTCTCCCCCTGCTCATGTTCTCGCTTTCTCTCTCTGTATTTCTCTGTCTCAAATGAATAAATAAAATCTTTAAAAAAAAAAAAAAAGAACACAGTCGACATGAAGGGGGCAAGCCGGGTGTGGGTCAGGGCGCAGACACAGATAAAAGAACAGGTTTTGGACACATTGCCTTCGAGGTGCCTGTGGGATAGTCAGCTGGAGACATTCACCAGATGTTTGATTTTGCTTACAGCACATGAGTGTGGTGAGGGCTGGGGCAAAAGATATAGAGGCTATCAGCATATGGTTGTGGTTAAGTCAAAAAAAAAAAAAAAAAAAAAAAGAAAAGCAAGCAAGCACGAATACGATGATAACACCCTGCAAACATGACAGCCATGCACAAAGCCCTCCATGGAAACAACAGGGACACAGTCTGAACTCTGACTGCTTTACCTCCATGTCCTTGACGTGCCCTCTGCTCTCGAGGACTTTATCACCCAGTAGGGAAAATAAGATGTGTGCAAAACACTAAAACTCAAGGTAGTAACTTGGAGTTGTCCAAAGAAAGGTAGTAAGAATACAGAAGACACAAAGTTCACTTTTGATCGAGGTGATAAAGTAAGTCTTTCAGGGCAGTGAGGATTTCAGTAGGTAAAAAGAAGAGGGAGAGTATTCCAGAAAGAGGGACCAGCTGGGCATAAGTATGGACAGAAAAAGAACAAGGCACATTCAGGCAAGAAGGACAGAGTGGCTACCAGGTAAGAAAAGGGAACCAATCATAATGCCTGCCTACCAGAAGTTATTTACTTCAACACATTATCCACACGTTATCTCTTTTAATCTTTACAACCACACTGTAAGTTCAGTACCCTTATTTTCACTAAATGGAGGCTGGGAGATACTAATTTCCCTAGTTCCACAGCACTAGCTGTGGTGGAGCAAGGATTTAAATCCAGTTTGGTGCACGCTTCAATGCCTTTCAATAACCTTTGGAGCCAGAAATATTTGGAAATGAGAAAAAGCAGTCTAGAATCAACAGTGCCCAATGCCTCAGTGCGGAATCTGCAGATCAGAGCAAATGTAGCTGGGTGTGGGGGGAGGGGGTCCCTGAGCCCTCCAGCAGGACTGCACCAGCAGAGGGGTAGGAGTAGAAGCCACGCCTCAAGGAATGAGCATTCATTCAAGAAGCTGGGTGATGAAAGAAAGAAGAAAAAGAAAAGACAGTGGTGGTCCAACTCTCCCGAGAGCTCAGTCTCACACTGTGGCCTGAACCCAGTGGGGGTCCGTTCACCACCCCCCCATGGGGTCCTTTCACCACCACCCCCCCATTGACCCCACACCTAATCCTTACTCTTTCTCCAAGCTTCAAGTGACTTGGCTACACTCCTCCATCTGACCAGATCTAGCACAAGGCCCAGTTCTGCTCTACAGCCTTCCCTGACCACTTGTGTGCTCTCCTTTCTCTTCCTTAGGAGCTTATTTCACAGGTCACTGAATACTTACCGTGACGCTCTGAGTCATCCACTGTGTGACACCGCCACTTCACTTAGCCTCCTCAGCCACAAACAAACCAAAAGCACCTTCAGGTCAAAAACCACCATGTTTCACAATTTCCTTTTACTTCCCTAAATACCTAACCCAGAACTAGGCAGTGAATCCACATAAAAGCCAAGCAAGGAATTAATCCAGGCTTGGGGTAAGGTCAATTAATATGGCAGACTGATATACATCCATGAATTCTCCCCTCCCTCTCAATTAAGAATAACCTGGAGGCAAAAAAATAATAATAGTAACTTGGGGGCGAGGGATATAGATGCAAAGCAGTTTCTCTCTCTCTCAGACGCCAGAAAGGATGAGAATCCCTGATCTGGGCCAGGTGGTTTATTTTAAAGTTCCTCTCCTGCATTCCACCATATGTGATGATCCCTGTTTATTAGATTTCTCCTCATGAATAAAAATGAAGTCATAACAATCTAATTGGAAAATTTTTATATTGCAAGCTGAGCCAGAAACTAATATTTGGTTCTAGTGGAAAAATATTGACACAAATAAGCACAAGAGAAAAAGATTAAATGATCCAAGAACTGACATCTGGTGCCACTGTGTCTGTTTAGAACTTGCGAAGCTTTTTTTTTTTTTTTTTAATATTCTATTTGATAAAGAAAAAATATACTAATCTTTGATTTCTTTTAAATTTCTGGGAATTTTTGTATTCTTTAAACAAGACATATGCAGTCCTTTCAGGTCTAGACGCACCAAGAGATTAACCAGGAAGAGAGCAGCAAAGGATGCTATAAAAATGATTTGCACAGAGGACCGCACAGCAGCCTTCATGCTTCACTGAAGGACCAGAGCTCCTTAAATCAATCTCTAATGGAAACTACATTTTCCATTATAAGTGGTTATAATGGGCTTCTTAAAAGCCCTTCTTTCATTTAATGTTGACTTTTCTTCATGTCAATAAACTCTAGACTCATCCAAACACTGAATTATAAGAGTCTCCTGCATTTACGGCACATTACAGACCAAAAAGAATTTCATGAGGGAAGCACAAGATGAATCTTCTACCTATATATTTCTTTTTGTAATCTTAAATCAGGATGGTCAATTTAAACCTAAATTCAGTTCATTATGCAAATAAAAAAGGCACCTACAGAATCCTTACCTTGTAAGCGCTGTGTTGAAGACAAAATATTTGCTGTTATTACCTGTAAAGTGCTCCCTGTTTGAGACCATGGTGCCACTCAGAAAGAATTTAAGCACAGAGCAACAAGAGACTTCAGAAGTACATCAAACCAGCATGGACCCACAGAGCCCTGGGTGGCTTTCTGGCTTCGCATCTAACACCTTGCAGCTCCTTGCACATTCAGGTATAACCAGTCTGGACTAGAAAAACACCAGTGTACCTATGATGTCCATCAACTGTTTTCCCCACAACATGTTTCCTATTATACAAATGAAATAATGACAAAAACATGCTTTGAGGCTTGGTCACACTAAGTTTGGGCCCTTGGGGGACAGACCAAACTGTACCTTCCTATGCAGATATTTCCTCCTCAAAAATACTTATACTTCTACAGAAACAGAAGAGGTGTTCCGTGTTTCTCAAAGCCACAGTCATCTAAACAAAGGAAGGATATTCAAATTTCAGCATTAACCAAGGTCTGAATTTGAATTCTTTAACAGGAAACCTGGGAAGAAAGACATAGCAACAGATACAAAAGGGTGCCACAAACACATAAGGGGAGCAACCAGGAGATAATGTCCGCAAGTAGACAAATGTGTGTCACAAAACCAAAACAACAGAAAACAGAACATAGAACAGAACCAAGAGTTAAAAAATTATGCCTGAATCAAGGAGATGATCAAGGACAGGCCAACGGTCTCTGCTATTTGGGAAAATGGGGCAAAGTCAATGGATGGCAAAATGAATGGAGAACTCATCAGCAGTTATTCCACTACTCTTCGCCTAAGGAACTAGAATTAGCTGAAGAGAATTAAACAAATGTGAGTTTCATTTAAGACAAATATAGAGAGGGGCGCTTGGCTGGCTCAGTCAGTAGAGCATGCAACTCTCCATCTTGGGGTCCTAAGTTCGAGCCCCACACTGGGTGTAGAGTGTACTTAAAAAGAAAAAAAGGGAGAAGTAGAGAGATTTCATCAAAGCTCCTAGATACTTTTTTTTTTAAAGATTTATTTATTTATTTGAGAGAAAGAGCACAAGCAGAGGGGAAGGGTAGAAGGAGAAGCAGACTCCCTGAGCAGGGAACCTGATGCAGGACTTGATCCTAGAACCCCGGGATCATGATCTGAGCCAAAGGCAGACGCTTAACCGACTGAGCCACCAAGACACCCAAAACTCCCAGATACTTTAAATGAAGACCCATCTCTAGGCTAGTTAGATCATTTTATACGTTTCATCTAAGAAGAGAATGTGCATATGAGATTTCTAAAAAGTCACCGGTAGGGTCAAGAATTATCAAAGATGTGGAAAGTGCCAGCAGCCTGACAATGGGCAAATACATTTTAATTTTCAACAAAAGTTAGAAAAGGGATTGTGTTAAATTACACACTACAGATCATTACATAGATTCTCAGCAAAACTTCAGAACTGATCATCACAGGCAGGTTGGCCAGGACTTGGAAGAAGAGGCAGTGAAACCTGGGACAGAGACTGTTTACAGAAAACTAACCATTCAGCAGAACAATAATAAACGAGCAGACCCCTTTTTCAAGCCTCTACCTTGGACCAAGTACTCTGCTGGAGATAAAATATGAAGACAGCATTCATGGGCCAAGAAGCTCAGGTGGAACAGGCAAGCGAAGCCCATCAGCTGGTACAACAAGTGGCAAGTCCTCTGATATTGGCAGAGCACAGAGGGAAGCTACTAACTGCTAAGAAGGGAAGGAGAGTCAAGGCAACTTCGCAGGTGATACCAGAGCTGGGTGTTTCCCCAACAATGCACACAGAAGAGGTTGGGTTCACTAGGCAGACTGAGGCTGCGCGAGCCATCATCAGGCAATGTGTGGTCCCCGGAGAATCCTGAGTGGTCTGGGATGGCTGGAGTGCAGGGCTGGTGGAGGGGAGGAAGTTCAGCGAATGGGGGCTTACTCACATTACACTGACCTAATTTCCCTCTTGGACACAGCTACTAGTCTCATACATTAAGGAAATGAAGTAAAATACAATGTAACTGTACTTAAAAGCATTTGATAAGTTTCTCTTGATCTGCTTATGGATAAGATGGAGAAATGTGGGCTGGACATGGGTGGATGCTTCGATGATTACATGGATAAAGAAAAGTACTGAACCACTGTACCAAGAGGTATGAGCTGACCAACTGACCTCAACCCAGAGCCGGGAGCTGACCTCCATCTTCAGCCTGGAGGGTGGATGCTAATAAGCTTAATGCAGTATTTGTTCTTAGCCCCTCTCCTCATCAGTAGATTTACCACCGACCTGAATGACAATAGGGACCTCCTTATTAGACTTTTGGAAGAGGGATAAATAACATCCCGGGATAATAGCATTTGGATTCAGACAGATCTCAGCTATCTGTAGGAAGGTGGAATTTACCCCATATGAACCTGAGGTTCTATATCTGGGTGGTGAGCTAAGGAATGAGAAAGAGCTTAGCATTAGCACAAGTGAATATGACCTGCAGTCTTAGGTGAGAGTAAGCTCCATACACCCAGTAGTGATATTCCACCGCCCTTCCTTCCAAAAACAAAACAAAACAAACAAACAACTTAATTAACCCAGAATAAAAAAGATTATGATGGTCTGTGCCACCCTTCTTGAGGATTAGAATATATCAAGATGACTTCATTTAACTCTAGCTCTTACACTAAAGGAGAAAGATAAGGAAAGTGGAGCAACCAGGATGGTTAAGTGACATCAAACCAAGTTTTTAGATTAATAGTCAAAGGAGCTGGTCAGGGTTCATCTGCAAAGAGTTGGAGTGAACTGAGCTATTTTCAAATATCTGAAAGATCTTATCTGGTCATGGATTTAGGCTTGTACCAGTAGACCTTTGAGGGGAATACCTGGGACCAGGCATTAGATATGGAGGGAGATGGGTTTTGGCTCAACAAGAACTGTCTTACAGAGAGATGCAAACAGCTGATAGGGGGGCTTCCCAATCTCCAGAAGTGACTGAGCACAAGCTGAACAACCATTTCATGAGACGGCTATAGACCAGCAGTTCTCAACCTTATCAAAATCAACACCCCTCCTCTAAATAAATAGGTATATTTCATAATATGCCCTTTGTAATATTGAAATGAATTTCACAGCTAATATAACCTACTTACACACTTAATTTTATGAAATCAATATAATGCCCCACAGGAAAGTCATTTATAACAGGTATTTCAATAAGCAAATTCTCAGGAACAAGTTCACTAAAAGACATAATGAAATACTCAGATGCTTGCACCTACTTCTATAGGGCAAGTTTAGCTATAGGAGAAGTGGGATCAGAAACTATTTCATTATAAACGAGAAGTACAGGAAAATGAAAAAGCAGAGGTGAGGGGGATAGGAGGGAGTGGGTAATGGGAGGGTGGGGTGCAGAGAACATTAGAATAAAAACTAGTGCTATAAAGAATAATTGGGTATTTCTAAACACAGTAATTTAAAGCTATTCTCTTTTCTTGAGAATGTCCCAATAAATATTCACATAGGTCCTATAGAAGATATAAAATTCCTGAGTGTAAGGGACAATTCCTTGTTGTCTAGAACTGTCCCGCTCATTACAGGGCATTTGACACTTCTGCATCTCCCCCAAATAAATGCCAGTAGTGCCCTCCCCCCAATATCCATGGGAAACAAACTGCATCCTGCCCCGGGGGGAAGGGGGAGGGGATACTAAATTCATTGAGAACTACTATTATAGAGGAAAGTCAAGCTCAGTGGGGAAACTAATATTTACATTTTTTTAATTAAAAATGTTTAATTTCAAAAATTCCTTCAAAGCTGAGATTATATAAACTCCACACACGGGAAGTTCTCTGTTTCCAAGATGCCCGTGCTTCACCTGACCTCTCTGACCTGTGCTATTAGGCATGGCAGCACCACTGAAGGACAGGCCTGGTTAACATCCGACTCCAGCATCTCTGAAGTATGTAACTTTGGGCAATTTACTCAGTTTTCCTGGTCCTCAGCGTACTCAGTTTTCCTGGTCCTCAGCGTCCGCAAAGCGCTGTTATAAGAGATTCAATGTGTCCCAAAGGTGTCTATAGCGTCTAGTGCCCCATGGAACAGAAAATTCTCTCCAGTGAACCCAAATGTTCAAGTATTCACACAAATGATACCTACCTTCAACAACACCTGAAGAGCTAGATTCAAATTTGCCCCAAACAGAAAAAAATCATATAGGAAACTAACTGAAGCTAGGCAGCTCCAGGGATATAAAGATGACAGCAATCAGCAACAGTTAAACGTTTATCAAACATTAACCACATGCATCAAGTTTTTTGTTCGATGCTGTTACACTGCTTAATCTTTATGACTGCATGAGGGAGTTAATAGTCTTAATCCGTTTGAAGTTCAGAAAGGTTAAAGAACTTAATCAAGGTCAAACAGCCATAGAGTGAGAGCCAGAATAATTAGCTTTACCTGATGCCAAAGTCAAACCCACTAATAATGGCCTCTAATGCTAGGCTAGATCTCTACACAGAATTTTCATTTCAACTGCCTGGTTCTTCCTGCATTTACCCACCATTAAAAGAACAAGAGGGTGAACACCAGCTTTTTGGCCAATTGTCTTTTAGGATGTAAATCTTGAACTGTATTCAGGCTAGTCACTACTATTCATTAATAAAAGCACTGCAGCGTCCATGCATTCAATAAACATTTACTGCAGTGAATTAGACTTTCAAAGAGCTAACTGGAAAGCACATTCCCTTAATTCACTAAACTAAATGAATTACCTCTTAAATCTTAAGGACAGAAGTAATGATGTAACTTTGAATACGCCAGAAATATTTCTTAGCAGTTGACCTTTCATTTGTTTGTTATGAAATGTAATCTTCTGCCAATCCAATTAATTTTCCACTGAATGTTAGTAAAGACAGAGAATCAGCAAATGGAATTTTCATCTTTTTAAAATAACATATCTTTATTGATTTTAAGTTGCAGGAGTCCTTTGTTCCTAGGGACTGAAATTGTAGGTCCTCTTTAGAGCTAAAAATCATGATTCTATAAAAATTCTACCAGAGGCTTTTAAGGTACTGCACGCATTCTCTTATTAATATTTATAAGAATATAAGAATTCCGTTTCGCACAGCTTTCTACCAGTGCACAGACAGATTAGAGGCGAAAAATATGCAGAAAGTCATACAGAAAGTTATTAGAGGCAATGAAAACAGAACAGAGTCTACTATGCCAAACTCATTTCTCATACACAGGGAAAACTTCCTCTTTCTCACCATCAATCACTATTTATTGGGCGTCTGCTACATGCAGATGATTGTCTTTCACAAGAGTGGGGAAAAATCTGCCGCCTGCCTCATCCCCAGAAGTGGTTTCTGGGGACACCCCCTACTTCTGGCTCCAGCACTGCGAGATCACCCCCAGCCGATCTCTAACATGAATCCAAAGGTGGCAGGCACCATGGAGCACCAACAAAGGAACAGGTGACAGGAGACAGAAGTTTGTCCTCAGTTACTTCTGGACTTGCTTTTAATATTATCAGACCTATTGCTAAAATCCTAGGATCTCTGGCCTTTTGATTTTTTTTTCCCCCAGACCTCTTCTGGCCTTGGCCCCAAAGGAATAAGCTCCACACTCTTCCTGGTGTTCTGTCTACTGGTACAGAACTGAAGTTCGCTCCCCGAGGCCTTGCAGAGGACAGCTGCCAATGTGAATCACTGTGCCAGCCCCCTGGGCTCACAGCATCTGCTGTCACTACTGTCACCATGCCCCGACTCCTTCAATTTTAGGACAGAAATCAATGTGAGCAGTGGTTACAACTACTCACTTACTGTTGTTATTATTATCACTTAGTGGGAGGTGTCTATTGGTAGATCTGAATTAGAGGTAACGGATGCACACAAAGCCAATAAAATTTAAAGGGTAAAAGATGTCATAAGTGGAATGCCTTTACAAAGAACATACAGTTTATGGGCTTCGAACACTGGTTTTCAATAATTCGATTTGAGTGTGTTTTTGAACTATCAAGAGACATAGAGGTTTACTCTACCTGGTAAACTAGTTCACTAAGGAAAAGGCGACATGCTTCTTTGTTCTCTTATGGAATAGTATCTGCAACTGAATGCATTTTCAAAATACACCAGCATATGCTCATACTTGTAAAAATGCAAACTAAAAAATAATTGAATTATCACTCTTCTTAATGTACTTTCAGTATATTTATTTACATGGAGAGTACAGGAGGCACTAAGTAATTTATACTTCAAAATAGTGCTTTGTCACGTAATTATATGCAATCTCTTCGATTCAGTAAGCATTTACTAAAAACTTGCTTTATTCCTTCCGCTGTACTATTTATCTAAAACCTATGAATACAAAAAGGACTCAACAGGCTCTAAGAAAACTTTGATTTTTTTTTTTGACAAGGAGACAAAATTAACAAATAAAACAATTAGAAAAAATGGGTAGGCTAAAAATTAATGACTGATAAAATGTGTTTATGCACAGAGAAGTGTTAGTGGAAAAAAAAGGGCCAGTTCACATGGGCCAGTGTTGTTAGGGAAGGTGCCTGAAGTAGAATCTCGCTGAAAACAACCATTCGTGGTTGTATTTCGACAGTGCCGCACGACCAACAATCATATCTGTAAACCAGAAACATTTTACCCTCGATGAAAATGTTCCCTATCAGAGCATGCTGAAGAGGACGATTGTACCGGCTTCTGCCTCAGATGTCTAATGTAAAGACCGAGAGGGTCAAGTGGTGCTTTGGTCAATACAATCGAAAATGTGCTAAATATACAAATATGGGTTCAGGAAGAAGGCATAATAAAAAGTGTCTAAGGGGCAGGATATCGACCCAACACAAAACTAAATCAGTATTGTGAAGTACTAGGACCTTTACTTGGGAGGGGGGAAAAAAACGTATGTGAATTCAACTATAATTTTCCAAGAGACTGGGTTAAGAAACCAAGTCTACGGTTTAATACATTTTCTTTTAAAGGTTTATTAAGTTGCTTCACATAAAAGTTCTTGTAGAATTCACAAGAAAAACTGCCCTTTGCTAGACTGGATTGTTGTTCTCAATTATGCACTTGCTCCCTGTAAGAGAAATATACATCCGTACCCTTTGCTATGCCACCTTGGGGTGCTTTGCACTACGCAGAGTATGCATCTCCACCCACCTGGCCATGTGGCTTGTTTTGACCAACAGACTGAGAATTAACAGTGTACCTAATTCAACTTGAGACTCCAAGAGGCCTGGCAAATTTCTGCTCTCCTCCAGAAGAGCATGCTCCAGGTACCAACTTCTCCTTCTTCAGCCCTGTCCCAAGATAAAGACATGTGGAATAGACCTGAACTCCTACCTTAACTTTGGAGGCCAGCCCACCCCTGCCAAACCCAACCAAGAGCAGCCAAACCTCAGTCAATCTGCCGATTTATGAATGTGAAATAAGTAATTGTGGTTCTAAGCCACTAAGATTTGGAGGCTGTTATGCAGCATTATCACAACAAAAAAACCAAAACACCCTTAGAAATATCCTGATCCACAAATTACTCTGTGGATTTTTACCAGGAAGATCAAAGTCATATAGTACATACTACTGTCTATAAGAAGAACTCTACCGGGGCACCTGGGTGGCTCAGTCGGTTAAGCAGCTGCCTTCAGCACCGGTCATGATCCCAGGGTCCTGGGATCGAGTCCTGCATCGGGCTCCCAGCTTGGCGGGGAGCCTGCTTCTTCCTCTCCCTCTGCCTGCCTCTCTGCCTACTTGTGCTCTCTATCTCTGTCAAATAAATAAATAAAATCTTTAAAAAAAAAAAAAAAAAGAAGAAGAACTCTACCAAGGCATGGAATACCAAAGCCCAGAGACAGAAGCAGCCAATTGACACAAATAGCCAAGAAAGCTTCCTTTCCTTCCAGTTGTCATTTACCCCATAACCAATGTGTGTGGCCATGGAAGTTTAGCCATAAGAAGGCATCATCTGACACCAAGGGTAACTTATGCACATCTTGGTATATTCACCTATAGACTTTGATATTACTTCTTGTTATGAGGCAAAATGTGTTACCCCGCCCCCCAAAATGTTTAAGTTGTATCCATAGTACCACATAATGTGACCTCATCTGGAAAAAGGGTACTTGCAGATGCAATTAGTTAAGATGAGGTCATACTGGAGTATGGTGGGCCTCTCATCCAATAAGACCAGTGTCCTTTTAAGAAGATGGCCATATGAAGCTAGAGACACAGGGAGAACACCGGGGGACAACAAAAGCAGAGATTAGGGTGACGCAGCTGCAAGCCAAGGATGCCAAGGACAGCCAGCAAAGCACCAGAAGCCAGAAGAGGCAAGGGAGCTTTTCTCCTAGTTCCACAGAGGTCAAGGCTCTACCAACACCTGGATTTTAGACTTCCAGCCTCCAGGGCTGCAGCACAACGAATCTCTGTTGTTTTAAGCTACCCAGTTTGTGCTAGTCAGAGCAGCCCTAGGAAACTAATTCACTTATTTTATTTAATTTAATTTATTTTTCAAAGATTTTATTTGACAGAGAGAGACACAGCGAGAGCAGGAACACAAGCAGGGGGAGTGGGAGAGAGAGAAGCAGGCTTCCCGCAGAGCAGGGAGCCTGATACGGGGCTCGATCCCAGGACCCTGGGATCATGGCCTTAGTGGAAGTCAGATGCTTAACGACTGAGCCATTCAGGCGCCCCCTAATTCACTTATTTTAAATCGTATACACTAGCATTGTTCCAAAAGAATACTGCATCAAAAATGTTGTTACTTTCCCACCATGGCTATTCTGCCATTTCCTCTTATAATTTAAAGAAATGTGAGCCAGTAATTGAGAACACTGGTAGAATTTTTTGAGTATTAGAGCAGAAAGCCCCCACAGTTAATTAACATCTGTACCTAGGAGATAATCTAAACACAGCTTACTTGAATAGGGGGACAAAGAACTGACCTGATTATCAAGAAAAAAACTTAACATAAAAAGGGTTTTGAAATATTCTGAGAATATAGCATCCCCACGTATTATGCTGCTCTTTTACTTTGGCGATTTTAGTCTAACCACCTCATACTGCTAGGTTTCCTGTGCGTACTTATGCTATCTTGTACCATTTTGTTTTTGTTGTTTAGTTAAAGATTTTATTTATTTATTCATGAGAGATAGGGGGCGGGGAAAGGGAGAAGCAGACTCCCCGCAGAGCAGGGAGCCAGGACCCGGGATCAGGACCTGAGCCAAAGGCAGATGCTTAACCAACTGCGCCACCCAGGAACCCTATCTTGTACCATTTTCTAATTGATTGCTCATCATGCCCCATCCTTCTAATCAGACTAAGCTCTCTAAAGGCAGGGAATGTGTCTTATGTTTTATGTGCATGGGCACATGCACATACACACATGACAATTTCTAGTTTACGCTAGCACAGGATTTATGTTTAATAAGTTCATTTTTAATTTGTTATGGCTAAATACCATACAGAAACTGACTTCAGGGCATGAAACGATAGGTCTCGCCTTTTATTTAGATCAGTGGTCTCCATTTTTAAAAGTTATATTCTACATCAATAAAAGTATCTCAGCATAAAATCCTAGTATGTATATATTTTTACTTAAAAAAAAAAACATGTGTTCTGCACTAATATATGCATTATAAAACATATAACAAAAATAGAAATCATGAAAAGATGATATAGACGTTCTAGCAAATTCTTCCCGTACCATCATGGGGCACATGAACCCCAGTTGGGAAACCACTGGCCCAGACTACGAGGGTAGATATATGAAAGCGTTTCCTAGGATTTTTGTCCTTTCCAGGAAATGCAAGATCTATGAGAATCTATCATATTTATGAACTTTAAACACATTCTATGGAAGATTCCTTAAATTGTCTTGATCAAACAAGCAATATTTTTGAGTTGATGATAGAAGTGTCCTTGCAATTAGGATTAGTTTGTATATTACTGGACCCCAACTGTAAATCCATTGCCAACCACGGTGTTCTCTGCAACTGAGCTCTTTAGTTTTTAGGCTTTGGGAATGAAAATTTATTACCAAAACTTCAGGTAAATATCTATAAGACTGAGAGAACCAAATGAGGTAATATTCTGATTTTGAAAAGAAAGGAAGGAGAAGGTTGGACAGAGGAAAAATGGAACAGAAAACTCATAAATCATGTCTTAAGAATATTGTCAACACAACACCACCCAATCTTCCTGTGTCCCATGTGCACATATGTGAACAACATTGCTAGAAAACAGAAGGGCAGACAGTAACACAAAATACAGTCCTATCAGCTTACTGTAAGAACAACAAAGCCATAAAACAAGCCAATATTTAATTTGTGGTACAAATAGTTAAGTGCCAAAAGCCAGGGGTAGAGTAGATGTCTTGGAAAGTGTTCATGGAACCAAGCATCAACCTTGTGCAGAATGGTGGCTTTAAAGGAAGAAAAGGGCAAGAAAATTTCAGATAAAGGCGGCAGTCAAAAAGCCAGAGGCAGGAATTACCCGGTGTGTATGAGAGGGGTACTGGGGCGCCGAGTTCATTCAGGTGGGGAGTGGGAGATGGGGATGAGCGCCTGGAACGTGGAGACAATGCAGAGCCTTAGCTGCATTGTCTCGCTTAAACCTCCATGAGAAAGCCACCACCACTAAAATGTCATCAATCATCTCATTTGGTCTACTTATTCTTGAAGAACTGGCCTTGGGGCTGATCTATACCCAAAACAAGCAAGCTAAGTGCAAAAAATGTGAAGCAGATAGCACATGGGTGAAAATGTTGGGGAAGTGAAATAGTAGCTTTGAAAGGAGGAAGAGAAAGTAAAGTATGTCAAAATGAATATGCATTTGGTAAAGAAAAGTTGAGAATATAAGAATCCTAGGACACCTAAATTTTGGTAATTTCTAACAAGTATCGTTATAATACATACGGATAATACAAATGTGAAAAATAGAAATTACCTATGATCCCATCAATGCGGAAAAAGCTTTACTATTTTGTCACTTTCCTGTCTTCTATGCAGGTGCATTTTAAAATCAAATTAGGATCCTTTTGTGCATACAGTTTGGTATGCTATATACTATCACTTAAAAAATGACTCCACTGTTGGATTTGTCTCAAATTTTCCAACTATAACCCTTGATGATAACGAATTACTACAGTTGCTTACTCTGTGACAGTACTTTACATATATTAATCTATCTAATTCTCAATACTATATGGGAGGTAGATATTATCTTCATTTTATACATGAGAAAATCAAGGAGAAACTAACGTGCCTAAGTTCACTAAACGGTGGAAGAGGATTCCAAGCCGGGCAACTGGTTCCAGTATCCCTCCTCATAACCCCGTGACCATTCCACATGCCCCCCAGAGACAGTATGCTGATCGCTGAAATGGAGCCTCATTCCTGATTTCCTTTGGAGGTGCTCTTAGAATAAAACCACTGGTGCCAAAAAATTCTACTAGCTAACCTGTTCTCAATCTAAAGTACACCAACAGACCCTCTCACCATCCGTGAAAAAGGAACATGACCCAGCCTCAACTTTGCCAGCACAGTTATAGACTTTTAAAAATCTAATTACAATCTGCATTTCTCTGGTGCAATTAAGTTGAATGTGTTTTCATGTCTTGGCTCTTTGTAGTTACTGTTTTGTGAATTTCCTATTCCTGCTATAGACTGTGTCCCCCGCCCCCAAATTCATATGTTGGCAACCTAATGCCCAGGTGATAGTATTAGGTGGGGCCCTTGGGAAGTGATTAGGTCATGAGGTCAGACCAGCCCCCTCATCAGTGGGATCAGTGCCCTCATAAAAGAGGTCCCAGAGAGATCCCTGGCTCCTCCCACCACGTAAGAACACAATGAGGTATCAGCAGTCCGCAACCTGGAAGAGAGGTTTCACCACAGCTCGACCATGCTGACACCCTGATCTCAGACGTCCAGTTCCCAGAACTGTGAGCAATAAATGTTGCTGTGTATAAGCCACCCAGTGTATGGTATTTTGTTATAACAGCCTGAAAGGACTAAAACAATTCCTTACTAGAATGTTTTTTAAAGCATTAAGGCGTATTAAATTGAAACTATTTTGCAAAGTGCTATGATTTGAGATATCAGAGGGCTGCTAATGAGCTGTTTCAGTGGGACCCAACAGACAGGCAATATGTTGAAGGAATCACCAGGACCTAGGAAGGAGGGCTCAGTTGTAAACACCCGGGACGGAGCAGGCCCTCCCAACCCACTAATGGCCCAAGACTGTGCTTTATATCGTAACAGCAGGGACTATTCCTATCCAATGGCTAGGATACTCATTACTGCCACTCAGGACACCCTAGGATCAACATGTCTGAGGAAACAAATCAGTAAATCTGGTGTTTGCTGAGTGAGGTCAGAATTACAGCAGGAAAATGAAAGATTTTGAAGGATCTCATACCTACAAAGTCATCTTGCAAATTTTTCCTACTCTACAAGGCATACCTGATTAGTGATCAGAATCATCCACCAGCCAGGATTCCACATCAACAGTACTGAACAAACACTATTATATTCTTACTCTCTAAATCCTCTGTTAATCAGTCAACAGCAAATTACCTCGTGCCAGGCACACTGCAATAAAACTGAGCACACAGGATACCCTGATTACTTGGCTTGGAATTAAAAATATCTCATCTGCATGCATAGGAGTCACTTAGGATAGACCACTCTCCAGACAGTTCATGTCATCTGTCAGGGTCAATGTTTAATGGCATCCTATTTGGAAGCTTTTGCCACTCTGTGTATCAATTACAGAGGGAAACCCAAGGGCGGAGGCATAAAAGACCCTCTCCAAGATGAAGGCCATAATGAAATACGAAAGTTATTTTGAATGAGTGTTAACACAATGTTTGAGAGAGAATTAGAGAAGCCAGGATGCTAGAGAAAATGACACAGGCATGTATTCTATTGGGGGGTTGGGGGGATGAGTAGAAGAAGGATGAATGGTTAAATAAAACTTCAACCTGGGCTTTTTTTTTTTTTAACCAATCTTAGCATGCTATCCAAAATCAGAGTTAATTTCTACTAGAAAAGCAATTTTGTTGTTTATGGGAAATGCCTATTCCCAGTATGGAAACTGATTTGGGGCACTAAATTACATGGGGAAGTCTCCACGAGTTTATGGAATCTCAACTAAGAATGGCCCCTAGAGAAGACACTAGAACTGGGTGTGGCTTGCTAAGGAAAATGGGAGCACAGAATGTCCCAAGCAGAGGGAACAACAGCATGGAGAAGGAAAATCATATACTATGCATGTGCAAGAAGTGACAAGCAGTTTTGTATGACAGCAGAGACTCTTAACTTGGGGTCCATACACAAGGATGTGCAGGCAAAATGGTGTGTAGTGCATGATGAGACCGTGAACTTTCATCAGATTTTCATAAAGCGTCCATAATCTGGGGCAGGGGTAGGGTGGTAGTCAAGAACAATTGCGGGCCAAATGCATGACAGGGAGGTACAGGGGGCAACAGATGAATTCCTCAGAGCCCCAGAGACCACTAAAATCTCTGGCGGACTCCTCCATGTGTAGGATGATTCGCAGAGGAAAGTTGAGAAGGAAGACTGGTTGAAAAGTGGAGAGCTGAGATGCAGCAGAAAGTAAAATGCAGGCAACAGTCCAAAGCATCCGAGGAGCCACACAAGGGCAGTGGGAATGGAGAGAAGGGAATCTGAAAAATGGTTGGGAGATAAAACGAGCAGGCCGAATGTTCATCTTTGCTTGTAGATGCATAAAATGTCACCGGGGGATTCCCAGTTAACAGCACTTGTCGCCAGTGGATAGGGGAAGCATGTAACTGGGGAAAGGGGAGGAGAGAGTCCTTTAATTATATAACCATTTGTATCTTTTGAATCACATGAAGGTAGTACCTGCCACAAAAATAAATTTTAAAAAAGACATAGAGGTTATTGAAATGAAATGCTTCTGGGTAAAAATCTACCCACTTCTCTCTTCAGACAACTCTAAAGCTTCACACTGCATTTTTGAATTCAGATTATTTTTGCCCCAAAGGTTCCAGGACCACACCCATGACTGAACCTTAAGAAGGGCCGATCTGTTGACCTGGGTGAAAACATTATCAAACTGAACTTGGCATCATATAAATAACTCATATAAATAACAGTAAATAACTATGTAGTTACATTCAACCAATTTAACAGGTAGTTGTCAAAATACCAGAATGAAGAAAGTTTAGTCAATTAACTTAGCTTGATCTTTTAAAATTTATGGTAAATAAATGAGGCACATAGAAGAATCTATCAATCTGATTCATTAAAACAAAGATGAATCAAATAAATTACTGATATGAAAGAGGTAAGATTTGAGGTTTGGTGTAGTTTAAGCTAGCCCCTTGGCTAAAAATGACTTTTTAAAAATTATATGAGGGCGCCTGGGTGGCTCAGTCGTTAAGCGTCTGCCTTCAGCTCAGGTCATGATCCCAGTGTTCTGGGATTGAGCCCCGCATCGGGCTCCCTGCTCTGTGGGAAGCCTGCTTCTCTCTCTCCCACTCCCCCTTCTTGTGTTCCCTCTCTCACTGTGTCTCTGTCAAATAAATAAAATCTTAACAATAAATAAATAAATAAATAAATAAATAAATAAATAAATAAATAAAATTTATATGAATCTCCTGTTCAGCCTAACAAAGCACATAAGGTAGATTCCAGAAATAATTGACTTAAATTGAATGGTTTGACCAATTTTAAATTGGTGGTAAGTGGACGTAAATTTAATATTACAAAATAAATGGAATTTAGTTTTGCAAAACTATGGAACATTGTTTTCCATTTGGCTATATAAGCTCAAATATACATAAGTGGAATTTAGTTTTGCTAAACTAGGGAACATTGTTTTCCATTTGAATATATAACCTCAAATATACTAAACTTGCAACATTTATTCAAAACATACTTAATGGAATCGATTAAACTTGCTAATCAAAAACATATGTGTCCAGAGATCGATCCTGCAAATGTTTTCATTTGGTTTTATGTATTATGTTTTGCCTTGTTTCACAAAGGATATGAGTCAGCTTTAAATAATAAATTCAATAAAGTGGGAAAATGTAATTAGATAAAAATGAGAATCGAGAAAAACAAGGTAGAACAGAAGCTCAATACCAAAGGGAAAGTTAGAACATCAATATTAGGTCATAGGTTTTTATAGGGTTATTAAAATCAAGTTGCAAATTTGATTCTGCATTTGCTAGTTGCCAAATCAGAAAGGGAAATATAATCAATTATCTGATGCTAGTTTTGCATGATGAAAAAAAGGCACACAACATTTGTGCAGGGCAAGTAAATATTTTCTTTGGCCTCTATTGCTAAATGGAACTTCCCTGGGTCTTCACACAAGAGCCACAAAAGGAACGATGATCTTGGTAAAGACATCTCTTAAGTAACCTAACTTCGGTTCGTTGTAACTGCTGTTATAGTAGAATCCCTCCGCATATGCAGTTGGGGGGTGGGGTGCAAGAGCTGCAAAACAAGTCACCAAAGTACATCATTTCTGAAAATTTGGCTAGACTCCTGGTCTAACATCTAGAATTGGAACAGAATGGGTGGACCTCATGGCCTTTATTACCACCAACCTTCTAGAACCATCATTTCTCTCCATTAAGATTCAGATCAAATTCATGAGCTGACAACTGATATTCTCTGGCATGTGCAGAAATAAAGGCATTCTACACCATTGTTCAGGGGAGGTTAGTAGACAACAATTATTCTTCAACCACCACCTCCCCATATTTGAAATTCAAGGTCATACAAATTTTCTTTTCCATACTTTCTCTGCAACCATAACAATTTTGGTTCCAACATATGTAAATTGAGTGGATCCCACTGGATGTAAAGAACAACAACAAAACTTATGGGCTGGGATAAAAAAGAAAAAAAAAGGACAGTAAATAACATTTAGCAAGGAAGGGATAGAGGTTTTGGCAATAAAACCTTAGGAAAGATACAGAAAGAGAGGAGAGACTATACCTGGTCTTAGAATTGCATTCCAGTGGTGCATATGGAGGCGGGATGTTGGGGGTTCACCAGACAGGGCCCTGACAGTGAGTCATCCAATCACAGAGGCATTGTGCATTTGGATGCAGGACACACACAGAAAAATGCCTCTCCCATTCTGAGATTAAAAACTAGCTCTTACTTGACGGGTTTCAAGGCCAAGAGTGTCAGCACAGCCTAAGTACTCAATTTCTATTTGTCAAAGGAACAAATAAGTGTTTACTATCTGCAACAAAGTAAAAAGAGTTTACTGTACCCACAGGGGAGGGCTCTTTTGAGAAATTAAAGTGAACAAGTAAAAACAATGTGAAATAACTGCTCAGTATTCTTGATTACAAATGTAAAATGCATAAAATGTAATTATCTTTATTTGGGGGAGGACTTTTGCTTCATTTTAATAAATCATAATATTTTTCATATGTTCCCTCCCCCTGTTGGTTCCCCCAATCTTACCACCTTTTACATAAAAGTGATTTCCTCACTGTCTGGGAAAGGCCCAAGTAGGCTGGAGAAGCAATAGCAATAAACTATGGTTTACTGTCATTTTATGAAAATAAGTCTTTGGGGGTAATATGTAGTGAGGATAGCAGCAAGGTATTAAAATGACAAAAAAGGGGCGCCTGGCTGGTTCAGTCTGTGGAGCATGCGACTCTTGATCTTGGGGGTATGAGTTCGAGCCCCATTTGGGGTGTAGAGATTACTTAAAAATAAAAGCTTAAAAAATAATTTAAAAATGACCAAAAAAAGAAAGAAAAAAAGAAAGAAAATAAAAGACTGGACCACTCCCAGATAATTGTGTTAAACAAAGTTACTGAAAAAAGGTTAACACTGATTCATAAAGCTTACATAACAGGAAAATAAAAACAAAATCAAAACAGGAAATTTCACAGTGCAAAAATAAAGCAAATGAAATATGACGCAGTTATCCTTGATTCTTCCAAGATAACATAAAATTTAAAAGCAAAAAGACACTGAATCTTCCAAAACCCTGATGTCCAAATTGTGAAATGTGGAAGGCAGCTATGCTCACCACTATACCATCAACACACGCAAACTGTCAAATTTGGAAATCAATATGCTTATGTACTAAGGAAAACCTGCACAGTTGAAAATATGTATCTATACCATATATTTTGAATCATTTAGGAACCACAGACACCCCTAAATGCTTTATTTTTACCTTTACCTGTAATAAAATACATTATAATTAGATCATCTACAACTCAAGTCTAAACGGAGTTAATATGTCACTTATTAACCGAAACACTGTTACCTCTGGAGTAACAGAATCTTCTTGTAAACATGAATTGTATTTTTGAAATTGTTTGAGAGTTTAATAGAAATATGTTTGATTACCAACAAGACTAGAAAATCTGCAAGCTCAGACATGAAATGCACTTACATTAAGGGTTGAGGAGAATTGCTTCACTTAATAACACAATTTAAAAAAGGACAGCATGTGGTCCTAAGAATGCCAAAATTCATACTCAAATGTTAAGACAATTTAATTTGACACTTCATACAAACAGGCAATTTTTTAAATCCAGTTAAACTTCAAGAGCCACAGGACAAATACGCTGTAATCCTAAACTGTTTTTAGATGAAGCCTGAAACACAGTTGATTCAACAAATAACTAATGAGCACCCATCACGCATCAGACGCAGAGCATTACAGAACTGAACAAGACTCTGTCCTCCTGGAGCTGACACTGGCTCATTTTCCAAAGCTCTAAACCTTAACACGTTAGTATAAAATTGGAGTTCACAATGACCTACTTTCCAAAACTATAAACCTTCTTGCTTATTATAAAATAAAATTTAAAAAAAGATAGCCCGTGAAGAGATAATCTTGCCCAAAGCCCTGATGTATGAACTTCACGTTTGGGGAAAAGAAAGAATTCATAAACCAGTTCCTCAAATACACAAACAGTTAACACCTAATAGGCTGCGCCCAAGGCTGCCTCTGCTGGCCGCATGGGTGCATCCTTCCAGCAGATTCTCAACTCCCGACACCTGTGTCAAACTTGCCACTCTTAAAACACATCCCTTCACGAAAGCAGGAGGTTCCTGAGTAGGCAACACGAGAATACCCCAGCCTCATCTACCTCCGGAAAAATTTGACTTCTAGAAGGACCTTCCCTAATTGGCCCTAAAATGTTGACTGTAAGGGACTGAACCATCAATTGTATTCACTACACAGCCAGTTCCGAAATATACAAAAAATCCCCGGCGACTTCTACGTGCTGCTAAAATAACGCTTTGCGTGGCTACACGTTTAGCTAAAACAGGAAGAACGCATCTGCTCATTCAGCCGAAACATTACGGTGACATATTTCTACCTGAGCGGCTGAAAATCCAATGGTATTCCTCCCCCCTCCCCGGCCCCCAAATTAGCCACTAGCCCACCGGTCCTCCCCACCCCCGCCCGCCCGCCGCGCGCAGCCCACCGGGCCGGGAGGGGGGCGGGCGGGGAAGGGTCAAGCTCTCCTTCGCCACCGCTCGGCCTTCCGAGCTCCAGAAGAGGTTGTCAGGTTAACAGGGTCTGCGCCCAGCGCCATTAGCACACCTCCGAGCGCTGTGCCGAGCCCGGGCGGGAGGCAAGTTTGGCCGGTCCTGGCCCCGGACCCCCGCCTCTCCCCAGCGGCAGCATCAGCTGCGGCCGGCAGCGAGGCTGGTCCCCGCCTCACCCACCTACCTACAGGGCGGGGGCGCGGGCTCCTCGGGTCCGGGAGAAGGGGATCCGGCGCATGCATTTCTGGGAGCGGTGGCCTCTGCTGCTCGGCGCGGGGGAGCGCATCCTCTAGGGTGGGTGGAAGGAGGGGTCGGGGGAGGTTCGTGCGGCGAGGAGGAGCAGGGGCGGGAGGGAGGAGCGCCGAGGCGCGTGCCCCCGGGGACCGGCGTCCGGAGCTGGTGGACTCGGGCGCCGCCAGGACTCCTCACGCCTCTCCCCGAGCGCGGCACCTTGCCAACCCTGCAGCTGCGCCCGCGGTCAGGGCATCGGCGGCGACAGGCTCGCGGGCCCGGCCGGAGGCGGGGAACTGCGGGTGGCGCGACGCGGTGCAGACGCCCGACTCTAGCTCCGCCCGGTCCGCGCCACGCTCTGCGCCCCTCCGCAGCGGCGGGGGCCAGGGAGCTCCGCGGCGGGGCTCGGCGGCTCGGGCTGCGGCATCTTCACCGCCCCTGCGACCTCCGAGCTGGAAGGCTGGGCACCCCCGCTACCCTCGGCTGCTGCAGCCTAGGCTGTCCCGGCGCAGTCACAGCCCCGGCCGGGCGGCTCCGCCCCGGAGAGCTGCGCGCGCGGCCTCCGCAGGCCTCAGCCCATTGTGACGCGTCCGAGAGGGAGCTCGCTGCTACCCGGGCGGCCGGACGCCGGGCGGTGGAGCCTGGGAGGGTCTTCTTACCTCGCCCCGGGCCGCATCCC
This sequence comes from Phoca vitulina, assembly GCF_004348235.1. Taxonomy (NCBI): domain Eukaryota; kingdom Metazoa; phylum Chordata; class Mammalia; order Carnivora; family Phocidae; genus Phoca; species Phoca vitulina. Next base: position 37,278,044 of record NW_022589712.1, read on the forward strand.
CTACAGCTGGCCCGACGTGGCCACCACTCTTCGTGGGAAGTGAGGCTTTGAGAGCAGAGCTGGAGTTATAAAGCGTCTCCCCGAGTCTTAAAGCCTTGAGTTTCCTTCCAGCTTAGGGACCACTGGCCACAATAAATTCATCCTTCCGTCCTTTCCGGCGTTACGTTTCGCAAAGGGGCCCACCATCTCCTCCCCCTCCCGCTCCCGACCCTGGTACAGCATCCCGGATGCTGCCAAATTGCAATCACTACAGCAGTAGGGACGTAGCAGTTGGGTTCTCCGGGCTGGCTATTGGCAGAGGCCCGAGAGAGCCTTGGTTGGGAGGATTTGCATCAGCAACGGGGCAGTGCTGGTGAGCTTCCCATCCCCTCTTGGGAGCTGTTTCCTCTATGGTCCCATGACCAGCACTGCAAGATGACTAGGAGGATTTGGCCTTGAGGTTTACCCTTACACACAGAGAAAAAGAAAAAGAAAAAAAAAAGTCAAGGCACAGTCTGCAGCTGGTCTGATAACACTGGTATGTCAGAGGCCATACACACAGGCGCACGAGATAGCGGCCTCCTCTGGGTTGCTGAAGCTGCTTATGGGCTTTGGGATTTCAGTTACAAGTGGTCATATTATACTATTTTGCAAAGTATGGAATAATTGCCCAATTCTGTACTGAACATATGTAAAATTGGACCTCCGGTTTACATCTTTAGGCATTTTGTTATTTGCAAATTATTTTCAAGGGAAAATTAGACTCTTAAAATACAAAGAGCTGATTTTATTGAATCAAAAGATTGATTGATTGGGATCTCCAGAGAAATCAGCTGAGCCATTCTCACACTTGTTTGATGAGTGCTTTTATGATTTTGAAATCTAAGGTTACTTTTTTAAAACGGGCAAAGATAAGACATGTTCCATAGCAGTACAAATTGATAAAATCGCTAAGACTTCTTGAGAGGAGTTCCATGTGGAGCAAGGTAGGAACTGAACTGCTTAGGAGTCAGGAAACAGTGGCACATGACTTGGCCACTTTGAGGACTCTGACCTAGAGCTCCAGTTTATATTCAAAAGATACCTTTTATTATTCATGATATTTTGCCTCCGAATTCAGAATAACTCAGTTATAGAAATGTTTATGTATATATGTGATGCATAAATGACAGAACGAAGCCACTTAAAGAGAATTTAGCAGTTGCTTACTCTAACAATGCTTATAAAGAAGCCTGCCTTAGAATGCAGTTTATAGGATATTTGTAGAAATGCTCATCGAGTTGCAATTCTTGACTGTTTCCATCCTTTTGCCACCAAGAGTCCCCTTCTGTTTTTCTTTATATAGACCCCATGTTTTGGCAAGAAACTAGTGATCTTTTTTATTAGACAAAGACAGAACTGAGTATGTATTTTAAAAGTAGTAAGCATCAATTTATAAAATGTTTGCCAGCCTTTCAAAAACACTGAAGGTAACTTAAGGATCCTCTTTCCTATCTTCAGGAACTCCTCTAGGACTGCATACTGTATCATATGCTTATTATAACATTACAGTGGAAGTCCTGGTATAATAGAGATTTCTGCTCCCCAGCTTAGAGGGAGAGAAAATCCCCTCTTAAAGATTCTTCACTAGTTCCTTCTCATTAATTTAGCGTTTATTGATTTGCCCAAGCTCTGTCCTTCTGGAGAAATCAGAAGAAACAAAATCATTTCCTTATCCTCTAGTGTGCTAGATGTGTGCTGTCCAACAGTAGCCACGTGTGGCCACTTAAATTTAAATTAAAAGTGTATTTTTTCATTCCACTAGCCACACTTCAAGTGCTGAAGAACCACACATGGCTAGTGACTACTCTTTTGTTTAGAATAGAACATTTCCATTATTACAAAAAAATTATTCTGGACAGCGCCACTCTAAATAGAAGGTGAAATTTTAATTGGGAGATAAGATGAAATACATAAAATAATTGGGGAAATCTTAGTACACTAAAGATCGAACCTCATTAGAACATGTACTTCTTGAGAACATGGCAATCTCTAAGAATTCAGGCTTTGACCTCAAACTATAGTTCTCCCTGTGCTGACCTAGGATGTGTTGCTTAACTTCTGTTGCTTTATCTGTAAAAGGGGGATGAAAATAGTATCAACTTCACGGGATGGATATAGGGATTAAATGAGGTAATCCATGAATGATGCTTAGACTAAAGTCTAGAATATGACCTTCAAGAAAAGTTAGCTATTACTCTTATAATATACATTAATGTAGTAAAAGTTTTCTTTCTTAAAAGTTGTATCCCTTAGGGGGCGCCTGGGTGGCTCGGGTCTTGATCCTGGGGTCCTGGGATCAAGCCCCATGTCGGGCTCACTGCTTGGCAGGAAGCCTGCTTCTCCCTCTCCCGCTCCCCCTGCTTGTGTTCCCTCTCTGGCTGTGTCTCTCTCTGTCAAATAAATAAATAAAATCTTAAAAAAAAAAAAAAAGAAAAATTTGTACCCCTTGGGTGCCTGAGTGGCTCAGTCAGTTAAGCCTCGGACTCTTGATTTCAGCTCAGGTCATGACCCCAGGGTTGTGAGATCGATCTCTGCCTGGGGCTCCAGGCTCAGCCCAGAGTCGGCTGAGGCTTTGGGAAACACCACCAAACAATAGTGACTGTTGTTGCAAACGTGTGCATATTTTTCTTACATAACTATCTAAAGATAATTTTGTAGGGAGAGGGGTGGAGGGATAGGGTAACTGGGTGACGGACATTGGGGAGGGTATGTGTTGTAATGAGCACTGGGTATTATATAAGACTGAGGAATCACAGACCTGTACCCCTGAAACAAATAAGACATTATATGTTAATTAATTGAATTTAAATAAAAAAATTAAAAGGAAAAACAAAAAAATAAAGATAATTTTGTAATGAAGTGTGGCTAGTGTGCTTTTTTTGTTTTTTTTTAGGGAGGAAGAATGTATGCCCGAAGTAGGGAGTGTGGGGAGGAGCAGAGGGAGAGGGAGAGAATCTTAAGCAGAACCCATGCTGAGCCCAAGGTGGGGGCTGGATCTTAGGACCCTGAGAACGTGACCTCAGCAAAATCAAGAGTCAGATGCTCAACCAACTGAGCTACCAGAGGTGCCCCTAGTGTGTCTGTTTTTAAGCACAACACTCACTGGTTATCTTCCCTTGAACTGGCATTCCAAGAACATCAGCACATACTGCTCTAATACTTTGCCAGAATGGAAGAGGCTCCTTGGATAAGCAATGAGCTCACAACCACTGAAAGAACTGAAACTCCTGCGGAAAGAAGTTTTCTCCGTAAAGGTGTTGGAGAGGAGATCCGTGTATTGGGTGATGAGTTTAATCTGTGGGCACCAAGAAAGTTCACTCTTCAGTGGTTAAACCTATCCTTCTCTTCCTAGCACAGAAACATCTTTCACACACCTGACTTAGGTTGGTTGAGACACAGGAGTTCCATGGCAGGTAAATGCTAATGACATCTGTGGAGGTTTGTGGGTAGCCGTCTTGGACCTAAAGAGACAGAATTGAGTTCACTATTTAATAGTGGTTCATTTTTACAGCTGCTATCATTGAGCCAGCACATCATAGATACCCCTTGAATTCTGAGAAAAATGTAAATAGGTCCTTTTGTGGATGGGCCTAGGGTCAGTGCTTCTCTCAGTTAGTTATAAAGTCTGAGGAGGAGGTAGAAATCTCCTTGTCATTAGAAAGGAGGAGGCTGCCGGAGTGTATTGAGAAAGAAATACTGACGTCTACAGAAACGGATTGCTGTCTGCATGCCAGTCAACACGCAGAACTAATGGCTGATTATTTAGATTAAGCCCAATAAATTTGTCCTTTTCTTTTATTACAGTTCATTGAAAAGTTCCCTGTTCTTGGAGAGTTTCCGCTATTTTATTTCTGCTGAAAAGTCTGTTCAGTAGCTTGAGAATTCATTACATATTTTCTAAATTTTCTGGAAAACTTAGTCAAATAAGCAGGTACAAAGACACTGTAGCTAAGATATAATTTAAAATTCTGAAATGAACCCCTAAACTGAACTGGTAGTTGTTGCTTGGATTTATTAGATGAAAGAAATTTACAGTGCAATAAGCTGAAAAGGGTTTTTTTCAAAGGACATAATTATAGATCCACAAAAAGTTGCAAAAATATATATATAGGGAAGTCTCAGGTCCCCCACCCCCACTGCCCCAGTTGTCCCCATGGTAACATTTTGGGTAACTCCACTAATATCAAAACCAGAAAAATGACATTGGTATGCTCTTTCAAGCTTAGTTATATTTCATCAGTTTTATATACACTCTTTTTTAAGTATTTGTGTGTCCTATACAATTTTATCATCTGTACAGATTATTCTACCACCACCCCAATAAGACACAGGACTGTTCTATTACCATAAAGCTCCCATGACCTGCCCCTTTATAGTTGCATCCATCTTCCTCCCCACCACATCTCTAATTCCTGCAAATCACGAATTCCTTCTCATTTCTATAATTTAAAAAAACGCTATACAAAAGGAATCATACTGTATAACCTTTTGGATTGGCTTTTTCATAGTCCCTTGGGATCCATCCAAGTTGTTATGTGGATCAATGGTTTGTTCCCTTTTTTGATAAATATTCCATGGTATGGATATACCACAGTTTAACCATTCACCCCCTGAAGGATATTTCTGTGGTTTCCAGTTTGGGGCTGTTATAAAAAAGCTGCTGTAAACATTTGTGGACAGATTTTGTGTGAACGCAAGTTTTCATTTCTCTGGGGTAAGTTCTCAAGAGTACAAGTGATGGGTCAGATGGTAAGTGCATGTTTAGTTTTATAACAAACTGCCAAATTATTTTCCAGAATAGCTGTACCATTTTATATTCCCATCAGTAAAGTATGCATGATGAGTGGCACATTTTAATCTATTAAATAAATTTGTTAAAGTATAGTCCTACATGTCTCTTAATATCCACTATTTTACTGTTGTTCCTTACTTACTTGAACCCCACCAGACTGAACTTCAAGGTCAGGAATCCCATTTTGTTCATCTTGATGTCTTTGGTGCCTAATATAGTCCTTGACATATATTAGTCAATAAATATTTGTTTAATAAATGAACAAATTAATGAACAGAAGAATAGCTGAGTCAGACTGAAATCAAATTGAAAAATAAAACTGTCAATAAATTATAAGTGAATTTGAATTGGATGCAATGAATTTTCTTCCAATGTATAACAATATTTTCAAATTAGAAATTGGCACTCTGTAAGTTGAGTCATTTTGGAGCAAATTTGTAAAAACTAAATGCTAAATTATTTTGGGCCAAGTTATTCATATTAGTACTTTGGTAAAAGCAAAAGATTGGAAATAATCTAAGTGACCGATATGAAACTGCTTTAATAAAATATCTAAATAGTGGAATACTATGTACTTATCAAAAGTAATGAGAAAACTTTTTATGTAAAGAATGGACATCCTTTAAAAGATATTAATTTTAAAAAGTTAGAAAAAGTATGTAGAGTATGTCCCTCTTTGTGTAAAAATAAAACAAAGAAATGAAAAAAAAGATATAGGCATAAAGATCTTAATTCTCTCTAAGTCAATCTATAAAGTACAAGGTGTGCCACACTATCTTGTATCAGAAGGTAAAGAAGTGCTCAAAAATTAGGGAGACATATCAAAAGAATACAGGAGCCAACTTAAAAGGACCCCTCTGGCCAAATTTGGGACAATTATTAAGAAAAATGACACTGATGGATTATAACACATTGAATAAAAACAGAAAAAGAATATGAGTCCAAACTATATTTAAAAATTAAATAGAGAATAAAAAGAGAAAGGAGAGAAAGGGAAGTTGTTTACATGAGAATGATAAAATTAAAATAACACCCTCTTGCAATCACCATGGTAATAACTGATTCAAGCAAAGATTGTCAGTGGTTGAAAGTTTGCTGAGGAAGAGAAGATTCATACATTCTCAAGGTATGGTGGACACCTTAACCAAATGCTCGAATTTACTATATGTTTCCTATAGCTGCTGTAAAAAATTAGCACAAACTTAATGGCTTAAAAACAACACGAATTTATTATCTTACAGTTCTGTAATCCAGAAGTCTGACTTTGGGTCTCACTAGGCTAAAATCTCGGTGTTGGCAGGGCTGTTTTCTTTCTGGAGGCTCTAGGGAAGAATCCCTTTCCTTGCCTTTTTCAGCTTCCAGAGGCCACCTGGATTCCTCAGCTCAGGGTCCCCTTCCCCTTCTTCAAAACTAGCAAAGGTAGGTTGAGTTTTCCTCAGATCACATCACTGGGACACTAACTCTCCTACTTCTCTCCTTCACTTATAAAGACCCTTGTTATAATTTTGGGCCCACTCAGATAATCCAGGATAATTTCCTGTGTCTTGAAATCCTTAATCACATCTGCAAAGTTCCTATTGCCATGTGAAGTAACATACTCATGTGTTCTGGAGATTAGGACAGGGACATCCCCATGGGGGCCATTATTCTGCCTACAACATTGGCCATGAGAGATAATGTGATACCTTAGCATCATGCACATTCTGGTGTAACGCACTGAGAAGGACACATCACTTAAGGTTCTTTTCTTGTCAAAAGAGATATTTATCTGAATTGATAAATTCAGTTCTGAAACAACAGTCTTTCACTATTCAAAAAGATCAATATTGTTAAAAAAAATCGGGGAATTGTTCCAGAATAAAGGAAAGAGACTACAGAAACATGACAACTAAATGCATTGTATAATCCTTGAGTAGATCCTGGGTAAAAAGAAAAAGTATAAGAAGTGTTATTATGACAATTGAAACATTTTAACTGTATAATAAATAATAATATTGCATTAAATTTAAATTACCTAAGTGTGATAATTGTTTTGCTTGCTCTTAGGAAATATAGGAGAAAAGTATTTAAAGGTAAAGTATTATGATGTCTGCAACTAACCCAAAATGCTTCAGAAGAAAGATGAAGAGAAAGCAAATATGGCAAAATATTAACAACTGGTGAATCTAGATCAGTACTATAAAATAGAAATATAATGCAAGGTACATATGTAATTTTAAATATTCTAAAAAAAAAAATAAATATTCTAGTGGATACCTTAAAAAGTTAAAAGAAAGTGAAATAAATTTTAATAATATTTTAGCCCAATATATTTCTTTTAAAAATTTTTTTAGAGAGAGAGCATGCACCTAAGTGGTGTGGAGGGGCCCAGGGAGAGGGAGAAAGAGAATCCCAAGCCAACTCCACGCCTAGTGTGGAGCAGGACAAAGGGCTGGATCTCACCACCCTGAGGTCATGAACTCAGCTGAAATCAAGAGTCCCGTGCTCAACCGAATGAGCCACCTAGGCGCCCCAACCCAATATATTTCTAATTTAAAAATGTAATCAATGTAGAAATTATTGAGATATTTTACTTTTTTCCCTATATTAAGGCTTAAAAAACCAGTAGGCAGTCATCAACTGTAGAACATCTAAGTTTGTGCTAGCTGCATTTCAATGCACAATAGTCACATGGGCTGGTCTTACTAAATTGGACAGCACAGGTTCAGATGAAGGGTATATGTGTGATCATTTTCCTACACTTGCAATTTTCTGTAGGTTTGGAATTTTTCAAGATAAAAAGCTGGAAAAAGGAGAAATAGATATTAGTTGTATATGCATAGACTGTTTCTAGGATACAGAAGAAAGTGTTAACACTGGTTACCTCTGGGAAGAAGAAATTAGTGACTGGGGAAAAGAGAGGGATGGTGGTGTTTACTGTACCTTTCTAACCTTTTGTAGCATATTGTGACTAAGCCTATTAAAACTTGAAATTATTCTAAAAATAATATCTGCTTTATCTTTGTATTCAAAACCTTTGCTACTTAGCCCTAGTAACCCGCAATTCAGAGGAAAGAGCTCCACCTACAGAACTTGATTTCCTAAGAATTCCTTGATAGAGGAAAGAAGCATGAGTCCTATCTAAAATATAATTAAGTTTAGAAATTTCTCGTGATTTTTCCATCTTTGTCAGTCTTTAAAAATCCGTTTAATCTTCCTGCCTGTATATTATTAAACAATTTTAGACAAATGTTATCAATAATCTAAACCGTCTCTGGGTTGCCGAAAACAAGAAACAATATCCAAGCAGAGGCTCACCTAAATTCTACGGTGATGGATGACCGCTGGAACTCACAGCGGCGCCGGGGGTTGTGAGCAAGTTCATTACGAATTTATATCTGATTTACTTAAGCCTCCTTCCATCTTGCAGCGGAGCTGGGTCTCTTGGGTTACATTTGTTCTGCTGGAACGGTTGGCACTTCAAAGCGTAGTTACATCCTGTTGCCTTCTGCTCCTATTTCACGAGGATTTCTGAATCGAGGCTGGGCGGTAAGGTTTCTTACTCCTCTGGTAATTGCATCATTTCCTGGCCGTGTCTCGCACAGAACGCGGAGACGTGAAGCGATTGCCCGGTTAATAACACTTACAAAATATGAGGATAATGGAAACGCAGTGGGTTTGAAGGGTTTCCTCGGATCCGGGTGCAGATGCTCTCCGCAGTGCTTCACTAGGCACGTCACCCACAACTCTCAGCTTCGTTAGCCTGGCTCAATAAGTAATCATCACGATAGATACATAATCGGGTTCTAGAAGGCCACGTGGCCCTTCCTCACCCGCAGAGAGCCTGCGCCGTGTGCCAAGGACGTGTGCGGTGTCACACCCAGCTCTACAACGTGAAATGCTCTCCGCCGGTGACAATCTATCTAGATTTAGTGCAAGGTTTAGTGGGACTTAACATCTGCGTGAGAGGAAAAGTCAGAAAGAGACAGAGGTTAGATTTAGAAAGAGCAGCTAGATGATGAAAAAAATAACAAAGCAAATGACAAGCTTCCGGGCAGTACTCTAACATTTCTATAGATATAGATATTTATGTTACATAATTAGAATGAATTACGTAATTAGTCTTTTCTAGCAGGGCAGTCGGAAGAGGATTGGATTTGGAGGGTCCAGGATTTCCCCACAGGAGCCACCTGGGTGCTGGGCTGGGAGCGCCCAAAATTTGCCTCAGTTTAGGAGACTGCGACTCAAAACAGGAACGAAGTGGGTGGGGCTTAGAACCAACAAACTCTCTTTCTACTGGTCAGGTTTACGTAGAGACTTTTTAAAGTGGCAAATAAGCTTCAGGGACGACTACAGTCAGCTTCCCTGGTGGTCTAGTGGTTAGGATTCGGCGCTCTCACCGCCGCGGCCCGGGTTCGATTCCCGGTCAGGGAAAACGTTTTATCCTACCTCCTAAAAATCTTGAATTCTTACCTGCTTTTTTTTTTTTTAAATCATATTTATTTTATTCACTCATAAAAGTTGAATTCGTCTTTAAATGTTATTTAATCTAAGATTTAAAATACGCCTTCTTTCCCCCCCAGGTACAGCAGCAGGTTCTTTTCCTGTTCCTCAAAGCATCCTACGGGTTGTTGGCACCGAAGAGAATGTAAACATTGGGTTCCTCCTGCTGGAGCACCTGGTAAGACGCTTTACCCAGATTGGGACTGGAGAGTTGGAGGGGAACAAAGGGAAAGGTGGAGGTCCTGTGAGACATGCAGGGGAGGCCTGGATAGAGAGGAAGGTGGGTGAAGAGGAAAGACAGTAAGGAGAGTGGTGAGTGGGGAAATGGGGGACACTTCCTGTTCCAGTGCATGTCACCTTAAATAAACTAGACTGACTGAACAAGAACGTTGTGGAAGGAGAAGCAAAGCATGGAAGTTAGAGCAAACACCCCTACCCTGTGCCGACCAGGTCCTCCGTACAGAATTACAACAGAAATGTCCGGAAGTAGAGCGAGGAAAGCCTTGGCCCCCAGCACGTAGAGGGGCAAATAAAACTGCCTCTCACAGTTGTGTAGAAAGTCAAAGGAGAACACGATTAAGGTTTTGAATATGGCCTGTTAATTTGGAAAGGGTGCTGATTGGGAACATGGTAAAGCAGGAAGCTGGGTTACATTAAGATTTGGTTTGAAGAGGTCATCCAAGTGAACTTATCCTGTACATATGGAGTGAAATTTTTGACTAATAATGATAGATTTGGAGGAGATTATGCTTTGAAGTGAGAACTGAAGGCCCAAGAGTAGAAATGCTTCCTAAGAGATTGAGTGCAGCATAAAGAGGCAAGGTTTGCAGGCTTGACTTCCACTGTAGGAGGACAAAGTAGGAAAGTCAGTCCAAGTCAGGGTCAAAGAAGCCAAAGAAGAAAGAGTCTAGAAATTGTAGTGTACCCATTAATAGCATAAAGGATATTTTTCTTGTTTGCTTAATTTTTTAATGGCGTTTTATTTTCTTTAGTCTTGGTGTCATCCTTATTGTGTTTCACCTATACTATGGCTATTTTTAGTCAAATAAGTACACTTTTCCTAAATAATATTGTCATTTAGACACAGCAGTACTTTATCACATTCCCTACACACAGCACAAAGCTGCTGCTCTGTAGAGCCGGAATATTGTGCTCAGCTCCGTACTTATGAAAAAGGGGGAAGTGCTGAAGGACTGTTTGCAGAAATAGCCCACATATGAGGAGTTTCCTTAAAGATGAAGGACTAGAAAGTATTTAACCAGCACAGATGAAAGCAAAGGTTATTTGCTGCCTATCAAAAACATTTTTCTGAACTTGTCAAGTTATTTCATTTAAACACAAAATCCTCATATATCCAGGGTTAGGGTGATGCATAATTGAATATTAAGATGGTGGAGAGGAACCAAGGGTAGAGAGGAAGGAAGGGGAGGACTTTATAGTTGGTGCTGTATTAATGGATTACTTAATCAATTAAATCAAGAAGTAGATTGCTAAGACTTCACTTGCAAACAATCATATACATGTTCAGCCCTCATAATTCTATTTTTTTATGATCCACAGCTCTACATTTCCACTGAAAGAAGTGGAAAAAGAATTACACTGAGTCAATTTGAATAATGTCTACAACTTAATGAGTTCTTTCAGATTCTGAACACCAAACTAAGCACTTTATCTACAATAATCAAATCAATTTGTACAACAATTATCCTTGTTTTGGAAACAGACTCAGAAAGTTTATTTAACCTATCTGAAATCACACAAGTATGTGGGGGAACCAGGATTCCAACCTGATTTGCCCAACCTAAATCTGATATTCTTTAAGACTCCCCACACTACAACAAATTTTCTGGTGCCACATTGGCATCTTCTTTAAAGCAGTCTTTACAAATAGGATGGCTCGTAGGGAGTGTTGCATAGAAGTAAAGAGGAATTATATGACATTTTAGGTTCTCTTTTAAAGGTATAATTGAATTCTATGCATGACAAGTTTAGTAAAAGTCAACTGTAGTAGTTTTGGGGGTTACCAGATTCCATAGAAACATGTGGAAAACATTTATTCTTTTTATTTGTTTGTTTGAGAGAGAGAGACAGACAGCAAGAGCAGGAGGGACAAAAGGGGAGGGAGAGAGAGAATTTCAAGCCAACCCCACGCTGAACACAGCTGGAAGCCAGGCTCTATCCCAGGACCTTGAGATCATGACCTGAGCTGAAACCAAGAGTCAGATGCTTGACCAACTGCACCACCCAGGCACCGCGGAAACCTTTTAATTAAGAAATAAGTTCAACAGCAAACACAGTGTACTTGCATTTATGGATAAGCATGTTGATTTGTGAAAGTGTTTTTTTTCCCTTCAGTACGATTTTTATTTATTTAAAAATCATCTTTACCACAACTCCATTTGATCATTATTACTTTATTGACTTAAAAATGATTGTTTTTTTATCTTCTTCCTTTAATAGGTAGGCTATAGAAAAATAATATTTTTACATTAGTTACATAAAAGGAAAGCAATTTAAATTTAAGCCACGGACCTACTTGATTAGCTTTTTTACCAGCTTATTACATCCTCTGAATTTCTATAATATATATCACATAATACATAGTAGTTTATATAACTTGCTATAGTTTTGTGTAAGTTATGTTTTTGTAAATTCCTAGATGTCAGAGTTCATAAAATATACTTCTTCTGCCTTGTAAAGTGATAATCATATCATTGGTGGCCAAAAATTCTTGCTGTTTTTTGGTCTTGATAATTAGTATGATGCCTGAGGGCACTAACGTGGCAGTAAGCCAAGAGCTCCATGAAGGCAACGTCTGTGTCACCTTCCTCTTTGTAGCCTCTAGGTTATGTCGGCACTTGGCACCTAGGAGCAACTCAAATGACTCTTGAGTGGATAAATGAGAGAATGAGGCAAGACTGGAATTGGCACTTCTCCGAAGAAACATATGTGACCAGTAAATTTTTTTAAAAGAGTATCAACTTCTTTTGTGAGTAGGAAATGCAAATTAAAATTTAAAAGATTCTGGGGCACCTGGGTGGCTCAGTAGTTGGGCGTCTGCCTTCGGCTCAGGTCATGACGCCGGGGTCCTAGAATCGAGCCCCGCATCAGGCTTCCTGCTCGGAGGGAAGCCTGCTTCTCCCTCTCCCACTCCCCCTGCTTGTGTTCCCTCTTGCGCTGTTTCTCTCTCTCTCTGTCAAATAAATAAATAAAAAATCTTAAAAAAATAAAATAAAATTTAAAAGATTCTGTTCATACCCATCAAAGTGGCAAAAGTGAAAAAAATCTAATACCAAGTGTTGACAAGGATGTAGAACAATGGCACTCTTACACGCTAATGGTGGAAGTGTAAATTGGTGCGATAACTTTGGAAAACAATATGGTGTTATCCAGTAAAGTTGGAGTTTCCCATACCCAGCAATTCAAACCCTGAGAAATCCCTGCACAGGTGCACCGGGAGATACACAGAATGTTTATTGCAGCACTGTCATAACAGACCCAAACTGGAAGCAACCTAAATGTCCATCAAGAGTAGAGTGGCTAAATATATTGTGGTTTAGTCATGCAATGAAATACTGCAGCTCAGGGAAAATAAATGGATTACAGCTACTCTTACCATCATTATGAATCCAGAAAAATATGATTTAAAAGCAAATCGAATGCAGAATGATTCCATTTTATTTGAAGTTTTAAAACGCTAAATTAAAAATGTTGTTCATTGGTAAATATATACACAGATGGCGAACTATAAAGAAAAGCAAAATGGTTATTCCTGGTTGATAGAAAAGAGAGAGGAAGGATTTGGCAAGAAACATGCAACAAAAATGCTAGCCTGGGTGTACACAGTTGTTAATTCTCATTTGATTACTTATAACATATTATACTATTTTTCTCCACCAGTTCGATATTTAATTAAAAAACAAAAAGGAATGAATGATATGTTTGGGCAAACTCTTTGGGATGATGGCATGCCAGCAATATTTAGTTGAGCAAAATCTCACTCCTCAGTAGTCATAGTTTATAATGGTGCTTTTCTGTTTTTTTGTTTTGTTTTGTTTTGGTTTTTTAATAATGGTGCTTTTCTAAAGTAGGGAAGTTCCAGGATTTTGAAAGTGACAAATGCGAAAATAAACCACAAGGTGGCATCATAGACGCATGTGTCTTATTCAGAAACATGTAATCCACTTGCCTTGGAAATGTTGAGTATAGTTAAAATCTAGAGTTTATTGTATTCATAGGGAGCAGCAGAGGATATTTTTATTCTTTTACCTTCTTTCTTCTCATTTCATCAATTGTGCTTGATTTTACTTGCATGTATTCTGTGTTATCAGATTAAAGTTTGAGGGAAGCAATTCAAATAAATCCAACGCAACAATTACGCAGGTCCAGCTTGTGACATTTATTCATTCATTTCTCATTCAGTCATGCACTCGTATAGTCATTCATTTAACCAGTGTCTGCAAATATTTGTTGTTTCTTTCTGTACCAGACGTAAGTCAAAGAGGCCCTGGAGACTTAACATGAGCAAAAACATAGTCACTATCATTTGCTTTTCGCGTAGTGGTAGAGACAGGTAATAATCATATCCTTACAAATTTAAATTGCAACTGACAGATTCCGTAAGGAGAAGTATGTGATTCCACACTAAGGTTTTGAATCAGTTGGAGATGTCTGCGGAGGGATCCATCTGTTGAGATCTGAAAAACGAAGGTGAGTTACCTGGGTAAAAAGGAGAGAAAAGAACATTCTAAGTAGAAGGAAAATGTGCAAATGCTGGTAGCAGGAGAGAGCAAGGAGATTACCAGGGGCTGAAAGAAAGCCCGGATGGCTGGATGGCAAGTCCAAGGTGGTAGAGCAAGGTGAGGAGAGGTCTAAGAAGTGGGCAGGAGACAGATCTTGCATGGCTCTTAGCCTGAGGTTAAGGATTTTGTCTTCACACTGAGAGCATGGGGGGAGCCACAGAGGAGAGCAGGTGCAACAGTGGCTTAAAGCCCGTGCCCTGTCACTGGTAAATCTGCAGCTTTATCAGCGTCTAGGAAAGATTCTGCCTTAGGTGCTAGAGAGTGGCACAACTCTGTTCACCGATGTATGTGTGATTTGCTTTTTGATGGTGAAGGACATCATTTAAAGACAGTAGGATAATTTCATTCTCAGCCGTATTCATTAGATTCAAGATTTGTCTTCTAAAGAGACATGACTCCGTTGTATTTATTTTGAATCAGTCTAAAAACCATTGCTTTTGAAGATAGGAAACATAAAGGATGATTTCTTAACCAACCAATAGATCTATTCAGCTCATCCACAAGGAAATAAAAAGCTTTGGCATCTAAAATATAAAAGGTATGAAAGAAAATGTTTATAATCCTGTTGTCTCAGAAAGAACCATGTATTAGAAATCAGGAGATCTGGGTCACATGACTGTGGGAAAGATGAACTAATTTGGTTGGGCCTCAGTTTTCTTCTTCTGTAAAATGAAGCACTGGTCTAGGTTATATTCTTCTAACTCTGAAATTTTGGAAATCTGCAAATTTATTTATATAAAGCAAAATGTACAGGCAAATAATGTAATGTAAAGAGAACAGGTGTTGGGGAAATACCTTGGTATGAATTTGAATAAAGGTGTGTGAATGGGACTGAATGAGACTTATTTTGGATCTTAAGACATTTTCAATAAACTAAATTTGAATAAGCTACACTACCATTTATTGATAGTGTACTATGTACCAGATCTTATGAACATTATCTCACTTAATCCTCAGAAAATTCTTGTGAGATAGGTGTTGTTTTTTAATTCTATTTTACTAATTAAAAAACAAAGCTTACACAGATTCAGTAATTTGTTCAAACTCACACAGTTAATGCATCTCAAGATGTATCTTGATCTGTCTGATTTCAGAACTTGTCCTTTCAGTCATTATACTATTTATTATGTCTTGAAGAGTTGAGATTTTTAAAAATGACATATATATTGAGTAAAATAGAGATAAATTTACTAGAATCACAAATATGGATTTCAAGTTATTTATAAGTGATCTGTTGAATAAGTACCAAGAATTTTAATAAGCTCCCACATCTTAAACAAAACTGCTTATTTAATGAATTAAACATGCACTATCCTGGATATGGCTGTGAAGTTGCACTATTACTAAGCAAACCATCTCTTTGTCAGTATGTTTTTGCTGTATCAGTCAAGGATACGCTTGCAGAATTTTAACTCCTAAGCTATATATTTAAAAGGAACAATTAGACAAATAGCTTCCATCACTTTTCTCGCTATGTCATATCCTGATGACAAACAATGGTGAACTTTGTTTCTCCTTTTGTCTCAAACTCCTGATACCCAGAGCAAGGAAGCTGCCTGCCAGACCTTGTCGTTTGGAGAAGTGGCTAAATGCATTTATACTGAGTTATTGCTCCTGTGTTGTCTTGTCTGTAGCTCCCACTCTGAAGCATGCTTGAGGTTTGATGATTCACATCAAACGGAATTGTGTTCTCTGTTGTGAGAACTGGTCAACATTGGACAGATAATTCATCAGTTTATTGCTGGACCCGTTCCTGTGATGGTCATGGTCAGGAGGCACTTGCTGTTTGAATCTATTCCTTCGATGCAACACATTTGCCTTAAGCCTGCTCAATGATTCAGCTGTGATGGACTTATGGATATCTTTGGGGTGGGGGTGCTTACTGAACCTTGAAAGGGGACACAATGGCCCCTCAAGCCTCCTTACTGTAGGAGTAAATGATGTTTGTCATCAGAGGTAATGCTTGCCTACTGAGCTTGGCCGTACCCTCATCTGATGGTCACCAGACTATATGTGGGTTTGATGATGTTACTACACCCAGCCATTTTTACTGTGTTATGCTTATCTTTCTGACAGAAAGATTCAAAACAACAAAATAAATCTAGCAGGGGCTGCTTGTGAGACAAAAAAAAAGTGGCTGGCTTAGTTCCTGTTTAGGAGGTGGCGTGTGACTGTGACAGAGAAATGTGTTATGACGAGAGTAAAATATGGTCTATGTCCTTCTGTGTTTTGCCCTCCTGACTGTGAGCACATCTCTGTCATCTTGCCAGACCCCAAGGGAAGCCTATTTAAAGCAGGCATTCTGGGGTGGACTGGCTAGAACAGAGAAGAGGCCAGCCATTGCTGGCCCAGGAGAAAGTCGACACAAACAGCTACACAAAGTGCTAGTTGCTAGTTGGATTGTTTTGGTGAAAAAAAAAAGTCTTTATGTTCTCTGTAATTAAGGGCAAGGTTTAAAAAGAAGTGATGAAAGATCTAGGAAGCAGAGTTTTACAGTATGGTAAATAATATTCAGCTTGATAGCTTATAATCACAAAAGGAGGGGTTAACTCAGTTAAAATACTCAGTTGTTTTAGTTTATGAGCAATTTAAAATTTATCACCCCACTTGTACAAGTGAGACATTATGAATAATAGCCATTCTTTCCAAATACTTTTTCTTCCACATGAGAAAACGTGACTTTGTTATCACTGCTGTGAAAACACAAAACAATTACAAAGCACACTTAATGCAAGAAACTTCAGAGTCAACTTGCCAAAGATACTCAACCTCATTCTATCCCTTAAAAACAAAACAAAACGACAACAAAAAACCTTAGAAGGCAGTCTATTACATGCATATCCATTTCATATGTATGAATCTCTTCACTCCCACAGACTAATAGATTGACAACCAAGGTCAAGGAAACAGAATATTCAGTTCTCAGAAGACTAAGAAATTAGAGGCATATAAAAATGCCTCTGGTTATAAGATTTTTAAAAAACTATACACATATAAACTGTTAAAGGCTTTGGAAAACATGCTTAACTGTAGGCCAAAGCTTTAAGGCTAGTTCAAAATCCCTTCCTGATAATAAGAATTGTTATAGTGGATGGGTTACTGGGCAAGTCTTCCTAGGCCAAATGACGAGTATTGTTTTATGACATGATGGACCTGGAATATATAAGTAATCAGAATGATCCAGCATTCTCTCCCACCCCACCCCCCATCCACAACCTCTTTTACATCCAGTGGGAGACTGGGGGTTTTTATTTTCTTTTCAAACTCAATTTACTCAGATACCTCATCTTTTTTTTTTTTTTTTTAAGTTTTTATTTATTTAAGTAATCTCTACACCTGATGTGGGGCTCAAACTCACAACCCCAAGATCAAAAGTTGCATGATCTTCCAACTGAGCCAGCCAGGAGTCCCCAGGCACCTCGTCTTAACACTTCACCATTTTGCTTTGCTTTTGCCAACCACCTTGAATGAGATTATAGGATATTCTTTGGTAGCCATTACTGAGGGTCAAGCTCACTGATTAAGGTAAGGTAGGTATGACCTGCTTGAAAGTTGAAAGTTAAAACTAGAAAACTGCCAAAACTATTTCCTTTTATGCTGTATGATGGAATAAAGTGGGGTTATTCTTTTTAAAAATCCTTTCATATATTAAAAGGGTAAGATGGTAGAGGCTTTTATGCTAATACGATAGACAGATTTACTCTTGTCAATAATTCAAAGTGATTCCAGGCAGGTTGAAATATTCTTGGTTAGTCTGAGTCTGAAAAAGCAGTGTCAAAAGCCATAGCCTAGAGGTTCAAAGGTATGGGTTGAAGAATCAGACAAGCCTGGGTTGAGTCATAGCTCAAACTGCTAGGTGTGACCTTGGGCAATTAACCTCTTACTCTCCAATTCCTAATATGCGAAGCAAAGATAATAATATATGCATTCCATAGGACGGTTACAAGGCTTAAATGAGACAACAGATTTCAAACACTTAGCATAGAATTAAGCATGGAGAACAATTGAACAATATTTGCAGTTAGTATTAACATGTTTTCTTTATTAGACCTGTGACTTAGGTGGGTACCAGTTCTTAGTTATAGCAGAGGACCCAATTCCCTGACCAAACCCATTCCTGTCTGTTCCTTTGAAGTTGAAAGGGAGGGAGAAAGTACCACCTGGTACCTGGGGAACCATTTCTCATATGCCTCTGGCCCCTCATACAAGATCATCGATATAAGCTAAGGGGTTTTTTTTCTTTTAAATTCTCCCATCTGAGTTCAAAGACTTATCCTTCCAAAGAATTTGAGCTATAGTCACAGTTTATGATGTCATATTTGCTGTAGTGCTTTGTTTTAGTTGCTGAAATATTCACAACCTCAGTTATTGCTTAGATCTTAAAAGAATTACAAGGGGAAGTCAAACTCCATTCTTCAGCAAAATGCAGAACTGGGAATAGTCCCATTGGGCAATAAAAACATGAAAAGCTTCAAAAATATATCTATCTTTAGCTCATTAAGCTTACAAAGCCAACCCAGATTCATAATTTGACTAGGACCCTATCTTGATGAGGTATTTTTAAAGTAAGCTAAGTCAGACACATTTTAATCTCTATACATCTCTAGTCATGGACTTTTTTTTTTTTTTTTTTAAGATTTTATGTATTTATTTGAGAGAGAGAGCACACAAGCAGGGGGAGCTGCAGGCTCCCCACTGAGCAGGGAGCCGGACGTAGGACTCGGTCACAGGACCTCAGGGTCGTGACCTGGGCTGAAGGCAGATGCTTAACCCAGACACCTCATAGCCATGGATTTTTTTTTTTTTTTTAAGATTTTTATTTATTTATTTGAGACAGAGAGAATGAGAGAGAGAGAGCACATGAGAGGGGGGAGGGTCAGAGGGAGAAGCAGGCTCCCTGCCGAGCAGGGAGCCCGATGCGGGACTCAATCCAGGGACTCCAGGATCATGACCTGAGCTGAAGGCAGTCGCTTAACCAACTGAGCCACCCAGGCGCCCTAGCCATGGATTTTTAAAATTGCATTGAAGTATGTTATTATACCACACTATTGCCTCAGATCCAAGATGTACCTTTTTTTTTTTTTTTTTTCATTTTTACACTCTGGAAATTGGGATGTCTTATGTTCAATAGGTAATATTCTGTTGTGGTGGTTCTTTTCCTTAAAAACTGACCTTAAGCCAATAGTGTATGTTGCAACTGATGGAGTCTTACACTTAAGGAAATTGCTTTGTGATGATAACCTAAGGTGATTACTCTTACTCTGAATCCATGTAATGATTGGAAAAGGAACGAGATGATTATATACAGAAGATAATCCAAAAGGCTTCATTAAGATTTATGATACATATGTACATGTGGGTCACTAGGGCCATCACTCTAGTTAATATTTGGCCTTTTTTATGTTTCAACTTACTTTAAAATCCCTCAGATTTGTTCAAATGATAGGATTACCATATTTGCAGTAGCAAAAGATCCCAAAGAGACCACCAAGCCTCTCCAACTAGTTCTCAGAAACCCTCACTCTCATGGCACCTCCTTCTTTTGAGGGCCCTTGTGAATAGCGAGAGTGAGCCATACCGATCACTCTCGGGCGATAGAAGCGCGTTTGCATGTGCTGCTGCATGCCCTTCGAAACTTAACATGTACACACTTAAAATTGGTAGTTATTCAATAAATACCTTCTGGTTCACTGATGTGAAATACAGAACTGTGTTTTAATTAGCGCTGAAATACATTTCTAGGCCCAAGATGGAGCTGCTCCTGCCCAGGTGCTATATCAGCAAATGGAACTTTAGCTAACTTTTGAGTCCCTGTACATGTTCCACTTGACCAGAAATGCAGTATATCCAGTTAGCCAATCCCCCAATGCCAGGCCAACTCTGGGCCTTCTCACCCTAAACAAGGTTGATTGTGTAACCCTGCCAATCAGATATTTTCCATTTTTCTCTTCCTTGTTATTCTTTATCCTATAAAATCTCCCTGCCTTCCGCCCTATTTTGCAGTTCTCCAAAAGGAGACTTCTTCATGAAGTATTACAGTTTGTTTGTATTGGCTAAATTGTTTCCTTTGTTTTTTAACATTAGGTATGCATATAGCTTTTAACATTTGGGGAAAATGAAATTTCTAAAAATGTTCCTTTTTCCTTTTATCCTACCAAAAATCCCTTGAATTAATTTTGGGACTAACTCTGGCATAAATAAAAGCCACCCACAAATTAAACTTTTAAAAGTTCTTTTCCCCTTGGACCATAAAAACTAATTTTTTTCTATTTTGGGACCAAACATGAAAATTAATCACACCTAAAGGTGGGACACCACTTTCACAAAACATTGGATCTGCGATGGGAAACAGTTGTTAAAAAGAAATAACAGGCCCAAAATGGAGTCACTTGTGCAAGCCCCACATCAGCAAACCAAGACTTACTATCTAACCAAATTGCAGTGACCTTTAACCAGTCAATTTGGAATTAACCCATCAGTACCAGTGAGGTCATCTGTGTCACAGACCCCCCACCCCCAAGGAAGGTGACCTTGCCTGAAACAATCCACTCTTTGTTACAAACTTCCTTTTTCAGCCCCCTTCTGCCTATAAAAGCCTTCCATTTCGTATGGCTTCTTCCAACTCCTTTCTATTTGCTAGATGGGATGCTGCCCAATTCATGAATTGTTGAATAAAGCCAATTTGGTCTTTAAATTTACTTAGTTGCATTTTGTTTTTTAACAGTGTACTGTGATGTTAACAGCTGAGGATGTGAAACATTTATCAAGAAACAATTAAATTCACATGACCAAAATTACAGACAACAGTTAACTTTAGGAACTATGACAACCTTTAGCAACTATGTAGCAATTTGTTTTGCAAATATTTTAATCATTTAATTGGAAAAATAACAACCCATATGTAACTGAGAAAGAAAAAACATAAG
Source organism: Phoca vitulina (assembly GCF_004348235.1). Classification (NCBI taxonomy): domain Eukaryota; kingdom Metazoa; phylum Chordata; class Mammalia; order Carnivora; family Phocidae; genus Phoca; species Phoca vitulina. The sequence continues at coordinate 37,299,067 of NW_022589712.1, forward strand.
GAAAAAACAAAAAGGACAAGAAAGGGAGGAAAGGAGGAAGAAAGAGGATTTATCTTAAAATATTTAATCAAAATTAAAAATAAAAATTCCTGATCTCTAAAATGGTTTACATTCCAAAAAAGGAAAAGAAATTCTTTGAATGCTGACATTACAACAGGCACAGAATCAGTATTAGATCTTAAAATAAGAATTATTTCTATGCCTATTGTCCACAAATCATGATTAAAAAGCAAACTTCAAATACTACTAAATTCATTTTCTTATTTACTACCTAATTCCATCAGAGCTAACTGAAGATACAATAACCACAGAACTTACAGACAGGAGGAACAAAGTGATCTGTTTTTGCTCATTTTTTTTTAACCACTGATAGACAAAAATTAGACAAACTATGTAACTTTTCAAAACTAAAATAATGTAAGAAACCTCGCACTCTTTCCTTTAACTGTGAGGATAACTGATATGAATAAAAAACATTCTTTTTTTATTCTTTTCTTATGTTTGGCCCAAAAGCTTCAGCAACTGAAATAATCTCTTCTAGGCTTCACTGAAGAGGGAGAGATATGTGCATAATTTCTACAGCATCAAAAGAAAGTTTCATTGAGGTAGGTACGGAGGATTTATCATCAAGAAGCATGTATATGCTTATCACATATGCATGTGATGTTTTAAAAACCCTCTACAAACGTTTTTGAGTTACAAAATGTATGACACATTCTAGCTTATTATCCTAGGTTCAGTTTACCATTATTTGGAGTTCTTATATTTGCACTTTTCCAAGAACCATGGTTAAGAATAAAAGGCATACGAAACTGATCACTTCCTGTCTCCAATAATGTCATACCCGCCTATGCTTAACTGATTTACAAGCTCAGATAAATGTTATTTTCAGGCAAGCTGTGAATTATATTAATTATATTAAATGACTCTGAAAGAGAAAAAGAAAAGCCATGGCTTAAACTGTTAATGAAAGAAGGCCTTGCTTGAAATTCATGTCAACTTTCCATTCTGCAAAGCAACTCATCCACATAAAAATAGTCAAAAAGGACTTCATTTAATTAGTGATATGTAGACTTCTGCATAGAAAAAGGTTACAAAGTAATGCAAAAAAGACTGGGTACAATAATTTTAAACAAATATTTAAAAAGTATAATTTTGCATAATGTTTAACATTCTCATGTTTATTGCTTTCTCCACACAGCAGAGAAATGAAGTGCATAATAATACATGCTGTGTCTTTATCTTTCAAACATAAAATCTCATGTACTCAATTTTAATGTATTAAGAGATTACTTTGTCATTAAACAGAATAAAAAAAACAAAAGAAAAACACCATTATGTAGCACTAGTCTAGGCATGAACAAAAATAATTTATGTACATCCCATTGCATACATTCATCTTGATTTGGGATCAAATGCAATCATAAGCTTGACAAAGAGCTTTTAAAAATCGTGGCTTTTCTCTTCCCAATGCTCTATCTCTGTCTCATCACCTCCAGAAATGCAACTTTTCCCAAAGGGTGACAAGAATAGATATTACACATTATCAGGATGAAATGAAGAGGGTAAGTATGTAAAAATAGTCCAAATGAAACAATAAATTAACCTAAACTTTTACAAACTGGAGAATTTTCAAGTTGGCATGAATCAAATGGGCACATGGTAGGCAACTGCTTTTAGGTGCACTCTCTATATAAATGCATGGTTTACATAAAGAAGCACCATATTTTCAGCCATGAAAAAAGTGCCTGGGGGCTTGCAGGCAGGGCAGAAATGGTTGTTAATCTGAGCACTGATGGAGTAATTGCTTATACCAATGCATTGCTAAATGTCACCACTTGGCAGGCAAGTCTGTACAAAGAAAGCAAACTAAGATAAAACTAGGTCTTTCAACTTGAGAATTATTTTCAGCAATCCTTTTGGCCAATAAAAACCTGTTGGTTTCAACAGAGTACTCTTCTCTGGCACTGTATTAAAATGTCTGCAGCCTAATGTAAGACTTCTGTCCCTTTCCTTTCTTAACCTAACCTCTACGCTCTTCTTTACTTGTGCAATGTTATATATTCAGAAGAAAACTTTACTAGCTCAGGCACTTATGAAACACGAATATTTTTTTTTTCATCTAGTTTAAAGAGAATCCAGTCAGGACTTCCCCCCCCCCCTTCCCCAATTCAGACATACTGATGCACTGCTGGATGATACAGTCCATATATCTTCCAGGAAACTTCTAAACGAATACAAGTGTGAAGTTTTCACAAGTTTCTGATGTCAGTTACCAAGCTGCCCTAAACAAAACAAGAGAAAAAAGATAATACCACATTTCCACTTGTGAGGTTTGTGTCTCAAATAGCTTTATTGTTCCTTTGTGGATCTGTAGACATCTGTATGGCTACTTTCAGGGTGCAGAGGTTTAAGCTGACTCGGAAACGAAGGACATTCGGTTACCATTGCAAAAAGTTCAGTGAAAACTTAAAAAGCTCCCACTTCTGTCCCCCAGGGTCGGTAAGGTTTACTGTTTGTTCCACCGCTTGTCTGCTGCGGGCTGGACGTGGCCGACACGGTTAAGGGCGGGCTGATGGCTGTGGCGGCTGCCACGGCTGCAGCTGCGTTAGGGGGGAGCATGGGGAAGGCCCCCGCGAAGGACAGAGGGAAGCTGTGCGCCGCTGCGGTGGCCGCGGCCGCGGCCGCGTGGACAGTGGCGGAGAGGGACAAGAGAGAGGTGGAGAGAGGCGGCACGCAGGGGGCCGCGCTGCCCGTGGCCGGCATCCGAAGGGCGGAGTCGGCGTGGGCGAACGTGGCCGTGAGGAGGGCGGAGCCGTGGGCAGGAGGCACTTCCGAAGCGGTGGAGAGGCGACAAGGCGTGGACTCGGACGCGTGGAGTCCGTTGGGCTGGAGCAGGGCCGCGGGGAGGTGGTGGAAGGCTGCCGCCCAGTGGTGCGGGTGCAGGGGATGGTGGTGGTGGGCCAGAGAGGACGTCATGGCCGCCGCCTCCCGCTGCGAGGCACACGTGCTGAGATGAGAGACCAGTCGCACCCGCAGGGGGTCGGAGGAGTCCAGGCCCTCCACGGAGCTCAGGTACCGGGCCACTTCCGTTAGGCACTCCCGGAAGCCAATGCTCATGAAGTCCATGGCCAGAGCGTGTGCGTCAAAGTAGCCTGAGGGGGGGTCGGAGCAAAGGGGGGGGCGGGAGGGAGGAGCGAGAGAAAGCGGTACAGTGACTATGAGTAACCACCGACTGTGCTTCCCTCTGTGCTTCCGAAGAGTCAAGGAGAATGACGACCCTTTCTGAAAATGTTGCCAGTTATTTCTGGTAGTAATTGTTACCGAAGAAAGTATACTTTGCAATTCACATGAGTGACAACACTAGCAATGCTATCTACTACAGTTCTTGCAACTAAGTATCACAGTGGGGAAAAAGTAATTAAGAACATCCGTGTTTCAATACTTCCATTAAAAAAAACAAGGGAGGGGGGCCTCTCCTTCTGTACTGTGGGATAGTGAAATTCCCTAGTAAACTTTTTCACGGTCGTACAGAATTTCAGTCCCTCTGTCTCTGTCGCATGCGGTGGAGATTAAAGGGTTATTCTGAAACAGCCGCACTCTTGGCATTTGTAACAGATATGAAATGCATCTTAGCAGCTTGAGGACTTTCTTTAAATATGTGCTAGAATCTCTTAATAAATTCATAAATGCTTCTTGACTTTTTTTTTTTTTAGCAAATTGTATGAAAAATTTGATGAAAACAAAAAAAAATTTTTTTTTAATTTGGGGGTTACTAATTTGAAGATCTTATTTTTCTATCAGGCAATATAAGGCTGCTTTACTGATATGAGATTACTATAACTCCTCACTTCCCCGAAATGCATTTTCCCGAATTTCCTTTACTGGTTAGCTTATATTTTCCTGGCATCCACCCAAGAAAAAACTGTTAATTTTTCAGTGTTTATGCATGTACCACGCCCCTCCCACACCTAAGGTTACAACCATAAAAATGGCTGGAGCTGAGTCACATTTATGAGAATCCCTTTTTATCCAAATGTAGTACATTAGATAAAAAATAGTAATGTATCATTATTATCAGTGCCAATTTAGGGTAGAATAATAATCAGACATTTGGGGGAAATGTCACCACTCTAAATGAGTGACCTCTAATGTGTACAAATGTATCCTTTTCAGATTCTTTCTCATTTGCAACTTTTTTTTTTTAGCAATTTTCAAATTAAAAATTTATTCAGCTTTGGGATATGGGTATACAGAAATGAAAAATATTACAAAGTTATTTTTACCTAAGGCATTTAATGTATTATCTTTTTCATGTTTCTGCAGATCCAAGTCTTACCTGTTTCATTTATCATCTACTAAAAATTAAACCATCTTATTGTGTAATCAAAGCACTTTGGAAAATAGAAGTCACAATATTCAAACTCCTAAAGCTATTATATCAACAGAAATATGGAAGTCTCAAAAAGATATTTGGGGCAAAAATACACACCATTAAAACAGTAACAATAACAGCACAAAGCTGATATAAGAGAATATCATGAAATGTGGAAGATCAGCAACAGAAATAGTTATCATCCCAGGACTTCAGCTTAGATAGCAACAAAATCCCTGGGATTAAGAGAGAAAGCTCTTCCTGAAGAAGACGCCTCCATAGAAAGAGTTCACATGAGAACCCTCAGCGTTCTTTGTCGGGCTTTTCAGGCTTCTAATTTTCATGAGAGAAGGATGGATGTAATCCAACAGAAGACAGAGTCCAGAAACACAGAGGGATCTAGAAATTTAGGTTACTCTACTAAATTCTCTTTAGAAGACACTGCAGTACCAAGACACACTGTAAAGAATGGACCAACAGAACGGGAATCCCAGGGGCTTCCAAGAATTTTCATGAGTGGGCACAAAGTGATTGAAATTTGTGATTTGCCAGCTTTGTGTTGTTATATATGGCTGAGTTCTCTGTTGCGTATTAAGGAATATAAATTGTGTAATTCCTATTCTATTGCTGAATGCAGAGGAAAATGACGATGAGCAGCTGTCCCCTAGGAATAATCTTGGGCCAATAATGAAGGCACATGGGTCCATATCACTTCCTCTGTGCCATCACTAATGTATGGCTTTAAGTGAATAAATTCACAACAACCTTGTGAGGTAGACACTATCACTGTCCTCATTTTACAGATGAGGAAACTGGGGCTCGGCAGGGGTTAGTAGTTTACCCAAGGTCACAGAGCTAACATACGGCCGAGCTAGGATTCGAAACCAGGCAACCCAACTGCAGAGTCTGTGTCCTTCACCACTACACTGTGAGGCCCCACAGCAGCTGGGAGTCTTGGATGATGTGAGCCCCCACTGCCAACCCCTCCTCTTCAAGGCCCATACTTCCTCCTGTGCGATGACCTCTCTGATGACTTGGCCGTCAGGCAACTTGTACGGAGCTTGCTTGGAAATATCTGTTCATAAACTATTCTGGGATGAATTTTAGGGCTGTTCAGGTAGCCAAGAATAGCAACCAAGAATGGAACTTAGTTTTTACAATAAGGCATAAGAACAGTATTCCTCTTTAGAAGTATAGCTCATGCCAAATATTTGAAACCCTGGTAAGAATTCTTAGCCTTGTGAACAACACCAAAGGAGGCAGAACAGTCAGACTGCTATTCCTGCACCATCACCAACTCAATCAGTCTACTATCCTGAGGTGGCAGGTGCAGAATCAAAATCATGGGGCTGCAGGGGCTTTAGAGCTCAGAATGCTAGTGTAGGCCTCACAGTGCAGCAGAGCACTTCTGTCGTGGGTTAAAGGCAAGGCAATGGCCAAGCTAGGCTGGATCACTGGTTTCTACGATTTCATCCCGTTCTCTTCTCTATTATGTAAGAGTTTTTGCATCCTATGCTGAAGGTTAATTTTCATGATAAGAAATCATAATTCCGTACCCATTCAGGATGGTTTCTAGAGAAGGTGCAACTGAGGTTTAGTCAAACCATGGGGGCTTCTCTTTACATGATCACCGCCCCTCCCCGCACACCTGATACAGGTAAAAGAGAGTAAGGCCAGGGCTGATGTTCCACAGGTCCTTGGCAGTATGGTCACATTGGAGTTAAACACTGAAGTATTTCCACAGCAATTGGTAAACGGCTATTTCCCTCCAGTGCCTTGCCCCTGCTCTGATCTACGGCAAACTGTGATACTATGTAATGAAAGGATAATGCTGAGCAGAGAAGCTGCCAGGGTGGAGGGCAGCACTTAGCCCTCGTGGTGGTAGTCTCTCCCTACCCAGTTGTCAAATACATTAAATAACAAAAGACTCTTGGTGAAGGTGACTAGCAAAGGCCTGCTTGAAGAGTGAAAAAGATACTAAAGGGCAAAATCAAGTCTGAGTAATGTGTGAGAAGAGGGATCATGAAATCTGAATGAATATTACAGCTTTCAGGATTGCAAGTCTATTTTTAACGTGACATGAGGGGTCCATCTCTGACCTCTGGATGATTCTTTCCTAAATCACTATCTAGTACAGAAGACATCTCTCCAGGGCCCTGGGCCCAGGATACCTGTCCCTGCTTGCTCTCTGCAGGAATGACTCTGCTCCATTAATAGTTTTCAGTACAGAGATTCACTACCTATAGTTCAAATGTTCTGTCTGGTCTAAACCCAAGATCAACCAAAATCTGAAAACAGTGAAGGTAATTCTAAAGTCAATTCCTTTGGAATGGCTGCATTAGGTTGAGTCCTAGTCTTGATTTCTGGGGTATCAGAGGACGAGAAAGAAGAAGAGAAAAAGATTGCCTTTAACCTCCTGTTTATGTTTGGATGTTTGCGTGTTTGTTTTGTCTTTCTGTACAGACGCCAGCATGTGCTCCTGAGGTCCCAAACAAATCTCTGACCAGGCTGCTGTGAATGAAGCTTTACTCCCACAGTATTATGAAAGCAAACACAAGCCCAGGGTCAAGTGCTTCTTTTGTTCCGGAAGTTCTTTCCCACGAGTTCAATCCTGCCATTAGCATTGATTTCCACAGCTTTAATCTGGGACCTCCTATCTCAGCTTGTTAAAGAACTGTTCAACTATGACTTTCCTATAATCTTAGGGGGAAAAATGAGAGAGGTGGCAAGAGGGTAAAAATGAAGTCACCTACTTACCTTTACCCCCAGTTGCCTGAAGCATCTTCAGATGATCTACTGTCATTTGCAGTATTTCGGCTTTCTCTAACTTTGCAGATCCCTATATAAACAAATAATAAAGTCTTAGAAGTTCTATGGAAACTGAATTGGAACATTTTACACTGGATTTTCAATATTCCTTTTCATTAGAAAATTCTAAGTTTAAATTTTTTCACAGAAACATCTGAGTTCTTTGCAAACTTTACATGTAAACAATAATTACTGTGTCACACCTAATGACAGATATTGGCCAATTTATCTTTTAAAGACTAAAAGGTATAACAATTTTTTTTTTTTAAAGATTTTTATTTATTTATTTGAGAGAGAGAATGAGAGAGAGCACATGAGAGGGGGGAGGGTCAGAGGGAGAAGCAGACTCCCTGCCGAGCAGGGAGCCCGATGTGGGACTCGATCCAGGGACTCCAGGATCATGACCTGAGCCGAAGGCAGTCGCTTAACCAACTGAGCCACCCAGGCGCCCCTAAAAGGTATAACAATTTTTTAATCATAAGAATAATTATACTCCTAAGATCACTCCACTAAAACAATTATAATCGCAAAAATATCAAACCTTGCATCCAATCTCTACCCTCTATTTCATTAGGGGACATCTAATAGCATTATATAATGCTGCAGTTCTAGATCAGTTGAATCCCACTCTGAAGGATAAAGAGACAGGATCTTAGCAAATTAGATTTTTCAAAAATAAAAAGTTCTAATAAGTCTTTAAGGCACACCCTGGTAAGCAGAAACAAAAAATAAAAAAGGGAAGACTTTTAAGGGTTTTTTTCCCAAAAATTACCAGCAGGTGTCACTGTGAGTCCCAATATCATAAACAAGAAAGCATAATTTACTACCTATCTAGTGAGCATCAGAAATGCTTAAAGATATTTGAACACTTTAAAATAGTTCTTAATAAAATATCTTGGAAATATATTTATATGTCCTACTTTTTAAAATCAAGCAACCTCTGGAAACCAACTGAAATACAGATGTGACACCTTGAACTGCCTCAGAGGACTGTGGGTGGCTGCTAATTTCCTGGAAAAGCTAAATAATTAAATCAATATGTCTTTTTGAAAAGGAAACTGAAGTTTTTTTCAGGTTCCTATGCTCTACTTGTTTTGTGAAAATTATCAGCACCCTGTACATGGTGAGAGTGCCAGAGTTATTTAAACTGCTAGAAAGAACACTCTTCTAATCATACTGTGACAGGGCCAGCTAACTAGGATTGGTAGCCAAGCTTGGCAAATGGGAAAGCCTGTGTTTATGGTAACTAACTGCCAAACAATTGAGGTTTGCTTTTAAGGTTTGTTTTAAGTCGACATTTAAGAAAAAAACCCTAACAAACTAAGGGGGGGAAAAAAAATCAAACTGTTCTTCATAACTGCAGAGATTTCAGTACTCAAAGTGAAAATGCCAATTACTGATATTTTCATTTTCAGTCTATTGTCATTGAAAATGTTACTAATCAAAACTACAATTTCCATATTACATTTAGCTTATCAAAGGCAGTTTCAGCATACAGGTATCTTTTTTCTCTCAAAAATGTACAATCAAGAGCATATTACATCTTGTACTTCTGTCAATTTGCAGTATCTCCATGAAGATGTACAGTAGTTTTAGTGAAAGTGACAAATAACAAAATTGCAGTTTCTGGATAATTTCCAAGGGCTTTGTAGGGCTTGCTGTATGGTTGTGGTTCATGAAGTAAACAACAAAATAAACAAACAACTGCTGCCTTATACCCTATTTGAATTAAATTGAAAGTATTTTCAATAGCATACGATGCCATATTCTTTGAAAGATGCTCTTAGAAATCTGTGCTATTAGCCACTGTGGCAAGAGATATAAAACTTTTCCAAAACGACAAAGGAATATTTAAACATTTGGCTTCTTCCTTTTCTAAGTGTGCAAAATCTTTTTTTTTTGTAAAGGAATACCTTGAATTCTGAAAAAGGAAATTTATGGCTAGTTCTATTTTTACCAAACTTCCAAAAAGATGCCCCAAATAGAACACTGTTCTATTAATCCAGGGATTAAAAATGAAACCAAGTGATTTGGTAAAAAAATTTTATTGGTATTATCATAGGAAATAGAGCTAGAGATGTTACTTCCTGGACTTTGGTTATTTTTAAAAAGCATTTTTTTTTTAACCGTTTGACACAAAAATGAAATTTCACATGGTATATTTTTTAAAAGAGTACGACATACAGCTCAGTTTTAAACAAAACCACTACTGGTCTTCATAGAAAGAACAGAGAAAGCATGAACACTGTTACCCTTAAGGGAAAAATAAGCTGAAGAATGGAAATGTTTTTCAACTTCATGATGGATTATGTTTTTAATAGTTTTGCCACAACAAAGCATTTTATTGCAATAGCTGCTCTGTGCCAGATCAGGGCACATACACCATTATTTTAATGAGCTTTAACAAGAACCCACATTCCCAGATGAGAGAATCAGATTTTTTTGAGCCTTTTGGTGGGGTGGTCAGGGGTAAGGGTAGCTTACTTGTTTTTCAAAAGCAGTTGGCACCAGTCGTCTCAACTCAGATAAACTGTTATTTATTCGATCTCGACGCCTTTTCTCTATTATCTATTCCAAAGGAAGCAAAACAATAACAAAAGTTTATGAATACACAAATGCTAAATTTACTCTTAATGGAAGAATACAACTGTTACACATTAGGCTGCATTACATGAAATAAAAAGAAAAAAAAAATCACATACCCCTCTCCTTTTCTTTCTTGCCATAATCTGAGATGTTGTTGTTGGGGAATTTGATCTAATCACAGAGCTAGTACTTTGCCTATGAAATAGGAACAGTATGTCAGGTGCTGCATTAACATAACAATGGTTTCTTCTGGGTGCTTCATGGCATCCATTAAATATTGAGTGATTGCACAGTTCAGTTCTGTGTTTATTCTTAATTCTTACTTTTAACATACTTTGTTTTCAGTCCTTATATCTACTTTCAGGTAAGAATCATGCCCTCCCCCCCTTTTTTAACAAGTCATCCAGACACCAAATCCATTTGCAAAAACATCCCTAAACTTTTAAGTCTTGCAGTGAAAAACTTACAAGCGGTCAGAGTGAGAAGTCAGTTATTAGTACTTCCTAGTTCCACTCATAAAAATTTCTTAAAAATCAACTAATCTCTAATAGCATCCCTCCTCCAACCTCCGGTCAGACACACTAAACAAAGCAAAGCTATTTTAAAATAAAGGCCATGTTTAGCACCACTATCAAACAGATAGACAGTCATCACATGTCAAACTGTTGTCCCTAGATGCAATCTTCAAAATAAACAGAAGTTATCTTACTATTTCAAAACTTCAATCAGTCATATCTCACAACAGGAAAAAAAAAATGACAAATGTAATGTTTTGTATACTAATCTTCCAAAAGAATGCCCCAAATTAAATATGCCACTGATAGGGAAATTAAAATGAGATCAACCGCTAGGTAAATGTTTTACTTTGAAAATGAAACTGTAGGTATCTCCTAGTCTTCAGCCTAAGCTTAAACCTCTAGAAGCTACAATCCATCTTGAGTTTACTAATGAAAAAATATTTTGTATTGAAAGTTCAATCAAATCATTATTTTGTCACTTACAGCTTTTGCCATCCTTTCTAGTTTGTACATGTTTCTCTTCATAATTCATGGATACTATGCTTCTTTATGTTCTCAAATTCTCCAGATTCCTGTTATTTGTTCTCTTTCATTTTAGGACTGTTGCACACACCAGGTTCTTATTACCTCACCTTCTCACTTCTGGATCTTATTTCTGAATTAAGTGTCCCCCTCAGTCCCACCCCATCCCAACTGGTTTCGCCTTTCACATGACTTCTTCTGTTTTTCAGATCTCATTTTTTAAGATGACGCACACTTTAATAATTAAAAAGATCCTTCGCAAGCAACGTTTCATGTAAATATCTCTGCTGTTGCCGATTTCACGCTTTGGTTTGTACTTATTAGAATAACGATGTGGAAAGAAAACCAGTTTTCCAAAGGTAGGAAGAATTTTGCTCTTTGAGTGACAGCTGCAGATAAATAATTAAGGAGCTTGTGGGGATGCCAATTAGAAGCAATTATCATTTGACCCGCCTTGGCATTAAAATGCCTCGGTAATCTCCCTCTGTCACTGGAAAGTAGAGGTCTGGCTTCTGTGATCACGACCCCGATCTTTTCCAGACTTAAGAACAAGCAGTCAAAGAGATGATCTATGCCCGAAACGATCCTTACGTCTGTCACTCACTCTCCCGTCAGGCCACTCACACATAGTCAACCTGGAAAGCTCAACCTACTTGGCCTTAAAATTGCAAATTGCTTTCATTTCTCCAAAAGGCAAATCATCTTTTTAGACTCTTGAAAAATAAAAAAAAAATATATCAATCTGTTTCTCTCTTCGCCTGGCCTATCCTGGAAGTGCTCCCGCAGTTTCAGTGGCGGGGGCGTCGCCCGTCGCCAGCGCCTGCCTGTCCGCGCGCCCAACGCTGACAGCCGGGGACCCTCCCTCGCCAACTCCTGCGCTGTGGTTCAGTCGCGTCCCCCTTCCTCTCCGCCCCACCCCTGGTGTGAAAACCGACATTCCCCCGCCCCACCCCAACGCACGCTCCGTGAGCGCCCACCGCTCAAAGTTTCCCGGGCAAAACTTTCCCCGCTTCGTTAGGACGTCGCGGAGAGGAGCCTCGGGACTTCCAAGGAGCCGCTCGCGCACAAAGCTCCCCGATGCCTCGGGCTCCGGGCAGTTCCCGTCGAGCCCGCGCTCACCCCGAGTAATTGTTCTCACTGCCCACGTCGATGGTCTCGTCCATGTCGCTCTCGGAGGTCGTCTCCTCGCAAGGGCGCTTCATCGCGGCGAAGACGGCGTGGGGCACAGCCCAGCCCGAGCCACCAACGCGGAGCGGGGCGCAGCGCCCAGGGGCCCTGCCAGCCTCCTCCCTTCCTCCCTTCCTCCCTCCCTCTTTGGGTCCGGGAAGGCGCGGCTCCCGCGGCGGCGCGGTCGGCTCCTCGCGGCTCTTTCCCACGCCGCAGCCGGGATCGGCCGCAAGAACCGGCGCCGGCCACGCCCCTCCGCGCGGGCGGGGCCACCTCGCCCGCCTCCCGCGCGCAGGCCCCCGCCGCCCCGCCGGGTTCCGCCTCCTCCGGGTCGGCGTGGCCTGCGATTGGCTGGGGCGGAGGGGCGGGGCCGAGCTCGCCAATGCTCGCGGCGAGCCTCCTGCGGAGGCGTGGGAACGCTGCCGCGCACCTAGGGTCCGGGAGCTGCGCGCAGGCGGGAGAGGCAGCGGCGAGCGTGAGCGCGAGGTTGATAGCTCCAGCTAGGGCAGCACGCGGACGTGGCCGCGGGCGCGGCGGGGGAGGACCGTAGAGGGGCGGGCTCCCGACCTCGGGTTTCGGCCCTCCCTCGCACCCCCCCCCCCCACAGTCTGGCGGTGAAGTTTCTGTCTTGTGTTTAAAGAATAACCCCAAGCGCGTGGCTGAGTGTGAGCGAGCGTGTAGTGACGTTGGGAGGCGCCGTGGCTTAACCGAACCGCCCCACTCGGCTGTCCCTTGTCTGGACCAAAACTGCTGACTGGCTGACCCTGAGGGTCACATTTGCCCTCTGGGGTTTTTGAAAACCTTAAATCAAAGTTGCTTTTCTCCCTGGCAACTCCCGAGGCTGCTTTCGCGGCCTCTGGGCTGTGGACAGATAAGGACGTGAGTTTCCCCGACCAGGTACTTAACTGCTGGCTGTCTGAGGGTCTGAGCCCGGCTACCATGTGACGTTCGATTTGCTCTAAATCAGTTATTTCCATCTGGCCACGGGGGCTGTGGATAGTAGACTGCGCTGAGTAGACCGTGAGCCGGAGTTGTGTCCGCTCTGGTGGCAGGAAAGACTAGACCAATGACGCAGGTATTTCAGGACACAATTTTAGTAGTTTTTCAAGTTCGAGTTTTTCGAGCTTGGATTATCCAGATGATGGCAATTCTCCACTCCCCTTGGTGTGTGCAGTCGTAGCGGTAGAGTTAATGAGAATTCTGAACGTGAAAAAATTCGCGCTTGGAAATTCAGTTTGTTTTCTAAAGTACGAATTCGTGTGCAGTTTTTAGAGCGTTGGACAAGGTGGGTTGTAAAAACTACAGAAGTGCTTTCAACACATGTTTTCTAGCGGCTCTTCGCGTGTGTTGCGGTACTTGAACAGGCTACGCCAAGGTGCCTCAGCGAGGGCTGGAGCTGAGCAGACCGAGCGCGAGAGGCGGTGTGGGCTCGCACGGCCCGGAGCCGCTGTACCGCGAGGCGGGCGGCGGGTTGGTCGCGGTCGAGCCGGAGACTCGTTGCTCCGGGACAGCTCCGTGATTTCTTTAGTGGAGGAGAAAAGGCTTTGAGAAAGGGGCGTCTGTCATTCATCATAACCGTCCGCCACGGACGGATTCCGGATTTTCCAGGGATCTGCTTAGGGCGTCCCATTGACACTCCATTCTGTCCCCACACAAGACCGGCGCGGGGCGGGGAGGCGGAGAGGAAAGGATGCGTCGGGAAAAGACTGGGCCCGGGCGGGGGTTGGGCGGGGGAGAGCGGGAAGGACTTGCAGCCAGCGTGTTAAGCCCTCATTAAAACACAAAACCCCCTTCCCCACAAGCCCTCGTCTCTTTTGTGCGGTCCCCGCCGCGGTGCCTGCAATAACCGTGTGAACAGAAACCCAAAACGTTTCATCCTGACTTCTGAAACTTAACCTCGGGCAAAGCACACAGTCGGCGGGGGCCGGGCAGGCCCTGGTGGGCTGGACCAGGTCAGCTCAGGACGCCGGGGACGCGGGGGGGGGGGGGGGGGGGGGGGGGGAGCAGTGACCCCCCAACTCGGCTGCCTGCCTCAGGGTGGGTACCCAGCCCGCGAGGGCCTCTGCTCATCTGAGGGCGCTGAGCAGAGCTGAGCCGGCCGGCTTCCCACGCGCTCCGACCTCCCCCGACGCCACCCGCTCCGGATCCCCGTAGCTCTGCAGTGCTGAGCCCAACCGGCGGGTCGCCCGCCCCACCTCCAAGGAGGATGTGCCAATGGCCAGTCGGCTCGGGCCACAGGTGAATGCGCTGCACCAGGCCTGGCGTGAATTCAACCTTCACAACTTTCAGTGAGGGATGCACGTTTTTCTGAAAGTGAATGCCTACAAGTGCAATTAACGTTTGCCACGCGAGCAAATAAACCCGCGCTTCCAAACGCCGGCGGCAAAATCTGAGATCGTCACTGAAAAAAATTAAGAGTTCATTCTCACTATATTAGTGTATTTGATTACTATAATTGTGAAAAATTGCAAAGAGGGAAATGGTTTGCTTGCAATAAACTAGCAACTGTTTATAATTTTTCCATATTTGTCTTTGAAGACTTAACTGCTGTAACGTGTTATAAAGAAAAATACAGCAGGGACGTTCGAAAAGCACACGCGGATTTAATGTCGCTTAAAAAAATTTTTTTAAGCAAAGAGGGTCATATTTTAAAAAGTGTTTGGAACAGTGCCGGCACATGGTAAGCGCTATATTAAGTCCTTTAAATAAACAAGAATGCATAGGGCAAAAGACCTCGGTGTCAAAACAAAAACCACTACCAAAAGAATAATATGCTCACTTATCTGCAAAATAATCGCAATTAGGCAGCACGGGATTTTTCAATTAGATCTTTTATTCCCCTCAAGTATTCCATTTGACTATCCCCTGGTTAGGCATCTTGTCTGATCTATCTTCCACTGAAAGTAACTCTCCGGTCAAAGGAAGAAACGGGGAGGATCGCCCCGGTTTACTTAGAAACGGTTGTGGATTGTGGATTGTCGGGGGAATAGAGGGGGATGGAGAAGTGGCCTATGCTGAGAGAAAGAAAAGAGAATGAGAGAGCGGTGGGATTTCAAGCCTCATCACCCCTCAGCAACATCCTTTTCAGCGAAAGTTGGTTGAAGGCTTACTAAGAGCCCGGGCAGAAGAAAAGATGTCCGCGCACAGAGCAAACCACGGGCTCTTTCCTTTTCAAAGATTTGTACAATGAGATAACGAGATCGAAAGATATGAGAGACTTCCCTAGAAACGAAATGCCATTAAGAGAACGTTCAGGACGAGGATCTAAAGGGAATGGAGGAGGGGGTAATCTGCCGTCTTCCCGAAATTGGTCATCTCGCCCATGTTTTGTGCTTATGTGATTTAACTCACTTAAAGGCGTGGGAGTGAGATGTCGAATGCCAAGATCTGGAAGCATCAGACTCAATGGCCTTGATCCCCTTCCCCAACTCTTCTACCCATTTAATTTTGCAGCTGTTTAAATTACAATTTTTGTACCTGTGTTTCTAAGTATGGCAATCTTGACCTAGTTTTATATTGTCCCACAAAATTTGGGTTTTCTTGCACAGATTAGTGAAGTGCTTACTTTGCTGTAATTCTAACATTCTCCTAGCACCATTTAGGGAAGGAACCTAGGATTTTAAAAAAAAAAAATCTTCTTGGTCTGCTTTTTTCTTCCTTAGAGCTCTCTAATGTTTCAAGATCAATTGTCATACACTTTGCTATTTGTAACTTCTCTGAATCCTTTGAGATGCTCCTTACGATTACTTAAAAGGTATCTGCCATTCCAATGTTTGGCTTCTCTTAGAAAATCACCAAGGCATGACACCACTTTAAAAAAATGTTTTAACTTGGTTCTCAGTGAAATTATAGGCAGCTCTGTTATGTAAAGACTATGTTAGTCTGAGAAGCCTGTGTGCACATAGTTCAAATTGAGAAGTCCAATTTTGGGCCTATCTGAAATACATATTATAGTTATTTACGAGCTTTCTCTTGCAAAGGGAAGACAAACAGGTTGCTCTGAAAAGTGGTAGTCTATTTGCAATTGCTGGGGCAGGTGACAAGCACATGCATCTGTGGGCAGTTTTGTTGGGCTTCCCTCCCTGACTGGAAGGCTATTGTGAGCTGGCAATGTTTTAAAGTGTGTGAAAAAGCTGCACCCTTGAGAGTGGAGGCCATGGGCAAGATCCTTGTAAATTTTAATACCTTTCTCAACATCAGGCTGGCAGAAGGCAAGCCAACCTAGGGTCACGTAAGACAGGACACATATTAGCAAGCCAGTAAAGTAAAACAAAGCAGAAAGCAAGGGCAGATGTAGGCCCACCAACCTTGAAGTCAACTATAAAAGGGAACTGCTTTACTAGTTAACAATTATTCTTGCCTGGTCACATAAAGTGCATCATATTTCTTGGCTTACCCCAATAGGTGCTACTTATTTGTTACATCAAAAACTCTGAGGTAGGAAATCTTAGACCCAAAGCGTCCTTTCTTCGAAGTTAGAATGTTTAAATTGATCTCTGCTATTAAGGGGTAATTTATTTAAAAGCTTTTATTTCATTAATAGTGTTATTGGTTCTTAGCACATGCCCAGGATGAAAGCTGGTTTTATTGTTAGACCCTTGAGGAAAAGGTTGTATAATTAAGTAACTAGTATTCCATATCCCTGTAAGCCACATTCAAAAGATAACTACACTCACTCTATCAACTTCTTTGTGAGGGTTAAATTGATATTGGCAGGCTTTTCTTTCAAAGAGATTCTTTTAAATTTCTGTTTTCTTGAAGTTGGTTTGACTGGAATTTTTTTCCTCTTTAAGGATACAGTTAGATATATTCACTTCTCTCATGAAAATAATCTTTTAACTAACCTCATCTGCATCCTCTAGAGTAGGGCCTGGCAGGCAGGGGGTGCACAATAAATGGTTTGAACTGAAATTCTTTTGAAATTAATGAACTTCCTGCTTCTTTCCACATATATAGAGTTTAAATACATTGGCATAATAAAATAGCAATAAACAGCCATGAATTTAAAAGCTAGGAAAGCATTTACTGTTAATGGGAACTTAGTTTAGCTCTGAGCTTCCTGGCAGCCAAGTCAGAAAGAGAAACATAGTGAGTTTTCTAATTCTTGTAACCAGAAAAGAGGAAGCACATCTGTTTTTCAAAAAAGAAAAACTTTATCCAGTAGCTGAATTCTAAAAGAACTGCATGACCACTTTGTTCACAGACTTTAAAATTTTTATTTTATTGAAAACAATTATTTTCTTTTTCTAAAATTTTCTTCCAAGTATCTGTATTAATTACAACATGAAAAATAGCATTCATATTATGTGTAAATGAAGACAATAGTTTATCTCCTAATAGCTGAATAAGCCATCTACTAAGCTCTCAAGTTTAATTAACTGACATAAATAGGACCAGTACCTCAAAGAGTTACAAAAATCTGGATTCTCCATAGGAAAGTGTCTGCTTCTAGTTTTAGAAAAAAAATTTAAATCAAAGATTCCTGGAACTGGTCGGTTGGCATTATTTGATGAGAGTGAAAGAAAGAAACACTATAGGTTTCTGAAATATCAAATGCTGTGGAAAAGTTTAAGAGTAAAATTATTTCCCACTAGAATGCAAATGAACACCTATATTTCCTTAACACTTTCATTGGAAATTTTATTAGATGTGTGCACATTTTATGCCCTTACTGCTTATTTTAAAATTGATAGATGACTTTATGGGGAGGGGAATTCTCCTAGATTGGTAATAAGTTGCTAATTTTAGATTTTCTGTGGAAAAAAAATAACAGGCTATTTCTGGACCTTCATGCTTTGCAAACCTATTGAAGTACATACTTTGTGAGAAACAGAAAAATAGCAAGTTTTTTGGTTTTTTTTCCCCCCAAGACAGGACTGTATTTTTTCTAGCAGATACGAGTTTAACTAACTCTGGGGATCTATTGGTTGAAAGGCAAAACACAGAAGTTTTAAAATTTTTCTGCCTATGGCCTTCAAAATAATTTAATGTAATAATGTATTGTGGGCATTGGAGATAGATATATTTTTTAGAGATAGATTTTGGTCTTAAGTAATAGCTCATTCTATTTCTAGGAAATGAATACTTAAAAAAAAATAACAGTTCTCTTAGGAACTGCAACATTCATCAAGACAATGCAACCTCTTTGAAAACAAAATGTCATGGTGCTTAGCAGAGAGCAAACATGCTCAGCTGCAGGATGGAAAGTGCTGTGTACTGTGCCTTGAATATGTAAGAAAGGTGCATCTTGAATATGTAATAAAGGTGTTTCCATAGCACTTTTAATCTGAGAATCCTAGGGCATTAGTGAATCATGTATGAATCAAAACTCAGAGCGTTGTAGGGTTTACTTGTCAAGGCTGGCTATCAGGATTTTGCTAGAATAGTCTCAACAGGAACATTAATAAAGTCTGAAAATAGGTCAAGATATGAATAGCAAATAGAAAACCCATACAAATGTTGTTTATGGGCACTTAAGTGTTTATCATCTATAAGTAGATAGAAGTGTCTATATACAGATACATGTACAAAGCACAAAATAATTAAAAGTTTTTAAATTGACATGCCTTGATTGTTAGTATATAAGAGGCTATGGTAATACCTGGTACAGACCAGTAGTTCAAGTCAGAGAGGAAATGCTGCATTGCATAATTAAACCACCATTTGTAAAAAGGAATTTGCAAATTTTGTAGGTTTTGTATTTTCTCTATTTCTGAAAATTACATTCATTCTATTTAAGTTTATTTTAGATATTGAAATACCTTATCTTTTGTCTATTCTATCATCTACATTTTTAAATCAGTTTCTTCAATTTTTAAAATGTACACCCTTGGAAAAGCAGACTTTAGTATTTTGAATCTCTTGGTACAAGGGGAATAAGATTGTTATATAAAAGGGTTGGGAGAGTAAGTCTCTCTGGTGTTCAGGTGAAACACCTGGAAAATCATGTTCTGTTTGTGTGAACCCATGAAATATTGATAAATTAACTATATATTTGTTTGCATAGATTCCAGTTGTGATAACGAAGGTGTGAGCAAAATTTAAAATTGAAAAATTCTAACAATAACTTAATGTTTTTGTGTGAATTGGGAAAAGAATATCCACACTTTGATTTTAACAATGAAATACTGTTCTCATTCAAAAATGTAGTTTGAGAACTACTATGTTGGGAACATCACAGTAGCGGCTAAATAAGTAGAATTGTGGGGGAAATGATCTAAAAATGAAACCAAAGAGAGTATGAACAGAGATCACTAACAGAATTGTTAGTTTGTATACTTGAAAGTAATAAGACTCACTCATTAATCATGCCTGATTTTTTGGACTGTGCCTCTCTTAAATTTGTTCTTATTTCCAGGCCACTGAAGTATTAAATACCTACTTTGAGCAGTGCTCTCTGTTAAGCAGTGTGGGTAATATCTGGTGAATAAGACCCAATTCCCACTCTCCAGAAATAGCAGGAGAAATAATATAGGAGTCCAAACACAAGGAATTGTTACACAAGATGGGATATATTCAAGGCCAAAGTAAAAGAAATCTGCATGCTGTGGGCATAAAGTGAAAAATTCATTTTCAGAGGGTGATTTCATCCATGGTAGTTCCAAAATTTTTGTGTAGGATTAGAGGCAGCAATCGTGTTGGAAGGGGGATGGGGGGGGTGGCCCAAGGATTTTTGTCTTCAATTTCCACTTATATAATAAGCACAGTTTTCATTTAGATATTACGATTATTGGGATGTCTTTGTATTGCTGTCAAACATTATGAGGAGGGTTGTCTAACCTCTTATCTATCCTTTGGTGCAATTGTAGGATTAAGAGAAAAAGTGGCATTTGAGCAGAGCCTTGAAAGGTGTCTGGAATAGCTACAATCCTAAACACACTTTCTTGGAGAAGGATCAGCATTTGCCAAGATACACAGAGGCTGAAGATGCAGGCCATTCTTGGGGAAAGAAGTGATCCTTAGCTAGAGTGAAGGATCTGGAGGAAAGGTGGGTATAAGGGAGAGAGTTGTTTGGGGGAAATGAATTAAGTTGTAGCCAAATCATGGAGAAGTTTGCCTGTCTGAAAGAGCTATAATTAATTAGATTGATCCAATCATGTTTCTTCCTTGTTTTGTCATCACTAATTTGAATTGAAAACATTGTAGTAGAAGAAAAATTCCAGGAAAATTTGTCTTTCTAAATGGAATTTTTGATACTCTTTGTTTCTCTGTGTAAGTCTTTTAGCCACTGGAAGAGAATTGTCAGGACTGTTAACTTGGCCTTTGGGAAACTCATAGTATTTAATTACATTTCTTGGATTTATTTAATATGACCAGTTTAGATGAAAGAATATGTTCACTGTCTATTTTGTGGAGAATTCACAGAATTATGCCATGATTTGCACATCAATATTTACAGATTTGTTTAAAAATCTGCCATGTCATTATTAAAATCAATAAACGGTTGGTTATACTCTCAAGGATTAAGAGAACTTTCTAAAAGTGAGATTTTCAGCTTCATTGACTTCTGAGTAACCTATGGTACATGAACACTGCAAGCTATCTCAGATTTACCCAGATTAGATATTTGCAGTGAAAGATTGAGCCCTGATTCTTTCCTCTACTTTCTTGCTGAAAGAGAAAAATAAGTTACAGTTACTTTTCTACTGGGTGCCATAAATATTTAGGGATGTTACAATTCAGGTGTCCTTTAACTGTTTTTAGACTCATAAAGTTACATTCTTCCCCGAAAGGCCCTGTGGAAGTGAAAGTAACTTGCATTTAAATGTTGAATATTCAATCAGTAAACAACAGTAATGTTTAAGAAGGAAAGGCAAGACAGCCTTAAAATGGTGATTTTCTTTTAGTCACTGCATTGCAGGTCAGAATAAAACAAAGCTCCTATTAGTGAACAAAGGTTAACAAGATAGGGCTCTTACTGAATCAGAGTGGAAAACTTGAAGTGCTGAGATTTGGCATTGGATATTACTTTACATCCAGCTTCAATCCACTGATCAATCATCTAGTGAGCTCTTTAGGGAATTCAAAAGCAACGTAACATGTGATTTTGGGGGGAACTTACTATCCAGAGGTTACATTAATGATTGGAATAGCTGCCATTTGGCAAGTGCTTACTTTGTGTCAGTTAGCTAACAAAGCACTATGTGGATTCATTTCTTTAATCCTCTCTGGAACTCCTTGAGGTAGGACAATCATCATCTTTATTTTACTGGTGAGAAATCAGACCCAGTGAGGTTAAATAACTGCTTAAGGTGTTATGGGTATTAAGTGGTAGAGTCAGGTTTGACTCAGGAAATCCAAAAACGGGTCAGTGCTCTTACCCATTACTGGATATTGCCTCCAAAAAGGATGCATGTGAGACAGATACAGCCAGTGCAAACAGGTAGAAGCAATGCACAGTTCGAGAAAAATTTGTTTCCCAAAGACCATTTATAAGTGTATTGTTTGGAGTGTCAAATCTCATAGCAACTATATGATACCTGGTAGTTTTTTTTTTTTTTTTTTTTTTGGTTTGGTTTGGTTTTGGATGTGTGTGTGTGTGTGTGTTTTGTTTGTTTGTTTGTTTGTTTTGAGGGTCTACCTTCAAAAAGCCAAACTACTCCACAACAAGAATGTTTGTGGTTAAGAATATAAGCTTTGGCTTCAGACACTAGGGGGTCATTCCCAACTCTGTCACTAGCCACATGGCCTTGAGCAGTCCTTTTTCTGAACCTAGGACCTCAGGGGTTAATGATACCTAATAAAAGAGTAAGGAACAAATAAAATAATGTGTGTCAAGTGCTTAGTAATATGCTTGACACATGAAAAGAGACAGATATTATAACTAATTAACTAATTGTGGGTCCTGATAATAGGGGACCAACTTTCTTGTTACCTTTTGTTTCTTTATTGAAATTGAAGGCATGTTTTATTGCTTTTATATTATAGTAGCAATACATGATTTTGCAGAAAAATTAGTAAATTGAGTTAGCAGTAACATTTAAATTGCCATTTAACCTGATAATCAGACAATCACCATTAGTGATTTCTAAATTGAAGCTGGATGTAAAGTTTATCCTTCCAATTTTATATATTTTTTCATTTTCACAAAACATGAAATCATTTTGCCTAATACTATTTGGTAAACTGCTTTTTAAACCTAAATTAGTATAGTGAACATTTCCTCCAGTCATTAAACAGTCCATAACATCATTTTTTTTTTTTTTCTCTGATAGTGTAGTAGTCTTTGGAATGGATGTATCATAAATTTACTTAGCTGTTTCATATTGGGCACTTAAATATTTACAGTTTTTTTCTATTATGAGCAATGCTGAAATTTAGAGAAACCTTATAGGTAAAAAAAAATGTGCACGTGTTTTAATTATTTTTAGTCTAAATTATCGGGAATGGAGTCAGGTGACAAAATAGTATTCAAATTGTAATCACTTTTGATATTTCCTGCCAAATTACCTTTAATAACAGTTGGACCAATTTATATCTCTGCCAACAATGTGTAAGAATATTCATTTTTCTGAATCATCACCAACACTAGATAGTTCAATAGTTGCCAACCTGATAGGTGAAATAGTATCTATTTTAATTTTAGTTTTTTTTATTATTAATGATGTTAGATTTTTTTTCATAATCTTATTGGCTTTTTATAACTTCTTGTGACTGTTAACATACTTAATGTTTCTCTTGAGGTAGTTGTCTTTTTTTTATTATTGAGTTAAAGCTGCTAATTATAAACCAAGGCACTTAATGTTTGTCTCAAATATTATAAATATACATATATATTTATTTCAGTTTGTCATTTTCTCTTAAATCTTATTTATGCACCTTTGATGTTTATGTGTAGAGGTTTTTACTTTTTCAAGTTTATCAGTATTTAATTTTTTTCCCAGTTAGAAGCAATCTTTATTCAATCCAGAATTTACTTTGGTATATTTTTTACATAGGAATGAATTTTAGTTCATTCAGCAAACATTAACTGCATGCCTACAATGTACCAGGTATCATGCTTTTGCTTGGGAAATTGGTACACAATGCAGGCAGAATTCCTGCCCTCAAGAAGGAGTTCATCCTTTAAATGGCTCATTAGTTGTCTCAGGATAGACTATTGATGCTCCTACATTACTGTTTCACTGACTTATATTCCTTCTTCATTGCATACCAAATTCATGTGTATAAACAGGTCTGCTTATAGACTTTCTATTTGATACCATTTACTTGTTTCTCTGTTTCTGTGCCAGGATCTCACTGTTATTAATTATTATAATTTTAAAACAATGTATTTTAATTAATAGTAAGACAAGGGCTAATTTCATTCCTCTTTCTTTTTTCTCTAATTTTTTCTTGACTTGTCCTTTCTTTCTTCCTTCTTTTTTTTTTTTTTTAACTATTTTTTTCATTGTGGTATAACGTGTATAACATAAAACAAAATTTTCCATTATAACCATTTTTAAATGTACAATTCAGTGGCATTAATTATATTCACAATATTCTGCAACCATCATCACTATCTCTAAAACTTTTCATCACCTCAAACAGAAACTCTGTGCCCATTAAATAATAGCTTCCTACAACTCCCTTCCCCCAACCCCTGGTAACTTCTAATCTACTTTCTGTCTCAATAAATTTGCCTTTTCTAGATATTTTATATAAGTGGAATCATAACATTTGTACTTTTATGTCTGGCTTATTTCACTTAGCATGTTTTCATCCATGTTGTAGTATGTGTCATAACTTTATGCTATCTTATGGCTGAATAATAGTCCATTGTATGTAATACTGCATTTTGTGTATCCATTCAACTATTTATATAGTTGATAGAGCATGCAACTCTTGATCTTGGAGTTATAAGTTCTAGCCCCATGTTGGGTGTAGAGATTACTTTAAAAAATGCTTATACTTCTGGAAGAACTTTAGAATCATTTTCTCAAGTACATCCTCTAATGTCTTTTTTTTTTATTTTAAAGATTTTCTTTATTTATTTTTGTGAGAGAGAGAGAGCACATGAGCAGAGGCAGGGAAGGCAGGTTGGGCACGGGGAGGGGAAGAGGGAGAAGCAGACTCCCCACTGAGCAGGGAGCCCCATGCAGGACCGGACTCAATCCCAGGACCCTGGGATCATGACCTGAGCCAAAGGCAGATGCTTAACCGACTGAGCCACCCAGACAACCCATCCTCTAATGTCTTCTTAACATCCTCTCATGTGCCTTTCTATCTACCTTTCATTCCTGTCTCCCCAAGTTACTAGTACTGAGTGCCTTCATAATGACCCAAACCCAGCATTGTACTTTGATCCTTGAACATTTCTTTCCCTCAAGCTGCTCCATACTTTAAAATTCATTACTTCCATCTTCATTCTCCTAGTAAGAATGGATAGTTCCTCAGTGTAATTGATCTCATAGAGGTATTGGGAAAACAGTCTGAACTGGCCCTAAGTTGTGTGTGTTAGATGCCTCTTAGTAGGAATGTGTATTTTATTTTATTTTTTTTTTTTTTTTTAATTTTTTATTGTTATGTTAATCCCCATACATTACATCATTAGTTTTAGATATAGTGTTCCATGATTCATTGTTTGTGCATAACACCCAGTGCTCCATGCAGAACGTGCCCTCCTCAATACCCATCACCAGGCTAACCCATCCTCCCAACCCCCTCCCCTCTAGAACCCTCAGTTTGTTTTTCAGAGTCCATCGTCTCTCATGGTTCTTCAGGAATGTGTATTTTAGGAAAAGGATGTTTGTGGACTTAAATGATTTGCTATTTTTTCAAATTCCAAGAGTATAACAAAGTCTCTTTTTCAAATTTCAGTCTACAGAAGGATAATGTATTTTTGGGTTGAGGGCCAGCTCCTTGAGTCTGCCTGCCCATCCAAGCTACCTGAAGGCATTCCTGTTTTGTCACATATTATTTCTGTTCTCACTGATGGACCCATTAATTTTCTTTCTTTTTGGAGTTCCTCTTGTAGTAATGACATTACTGAGCCCATTAATGGTGGAAGTGTTGGAGGTAGTGTGTGTGTCTGATTGGCAGGGGTAGGTATAAATCAGGGAGTATTTTAAAATAGAGACTTGGGGCACCTGGGTGGCTCAGATGGTTAAGTGTCTGCCTTCGGCTCAGGTCATGATCCCAGGGTCCTGGGATTAAGCCCCGCATCAGGCTCCTGGCTCAGCAGGGAGCCTGCTTCTGCCTCTCCCTCTGCCTCTCCCTCTGCTCATGCTCTCTCTCTCTCTGTATCTCTGTGTCTCAAATGAATAAATAAAAATAAAATAAAATAAAATAAAATAGAGACTTAATGTAAATAATCAAATGCTAAACTGTGGCTGCTAGTCCACAGGTCAGGGATGGAAAACAGAAATGAGGCTGGCATGTTATGAGACAACTTCATGGATGTTTAAGAGTAATTTATTTGAAAAAGTTATGTTTCTTCTATTCTTTGCAGAGGTATGGACAAGCTCCTAGAAGAGAGAAACTGCGGTTGACCCTTGACAACCTGGGTTTCAACAGTGCAGATCCACTTATGTGTGGATTATTTTTTATGACTATGGTACAGTACTGTAAGTATATTTTCTCTTTCTTATGATTTTTGTAATAATGTTTTCTCTAGCTTACTTTATTGGAAGGATATAGTATATAATACATATACAAAATCTGTGCTAATTGACTGTTTGTTGGTAAGGTTTTTGGTCAACATTAGGCTACTTACTAGTTGTTACGTTCTTGGGGAGTCAAAAGTTATATGCAAATTTTTGACTATGTAGGGGTTGGCACCCCTAGCCCCTATGTTGATCAAGGGTCAACTGTATTAGATTGGTGGTGATTATTCTTCCCCTGTTGTATGTATGTATGTATAATGGAAAGCACAATGGCTTTGGAATCATGCAGACCTTGGAATCATGCAGACTTAGGTTCTTGACTCTGTCACTTAGTAGCCTGTGTTATCTTAGCCATATTAATTTTTCTTCTAAGACTTAATTTCCTCAACTGTAAAATATACATTACTGAGTTGTTTTAAAGATCAAATAACATAAATAACATGAAACCTCCTAGCAATATATAGTCCATTGTATATCCTCAATGAAGGTCAATTCTAAATAACAACAAAAATAATCTGTATGGGGAAAAGCATTTGTAGCTCTGAAACTGAATATGTCAACCCTTCTTGTTAATGGCTGAATAAAGATGTCTTAATTTTTCGAAATGCCTCAATTTTCTTATATGTAGCTTTCATTTCACACTTTGCTAAATTATGGTGCTTGCAAAGCTCCTTGAACTTTATCAGTACAAAGCACACTGTAAGCAGGTTGGAATTAACATTATCCCTGGTCTGTAAAGTATGGTACCTGCATTCTTAGTGATTGACAGGATACATGTGTATAGTGTTGATGTTGCCAAGGGACATATTCTTGCTTGAGTCTTGCAGCAGTGTTTTGCCACCTGTAACTGTGCTGAATAAAGGTGGTCCCATCTATCATTTCTGTAGCTTTTCCCCATAGAAGCAGTCTTGATAAGGATAAGAAATCCAGGACATCACAGTGTCAACAATCCTTTCCTCTTCAAAGGCATCTTTCAGACAAGGCTCTACCAGTCCCTTACAAACATTAGTTATATAAATCTTATACACTATTGCTTTGTGGGAGGTGAAGTATTTGGTAAAAATGCTCATCTGAACAGAGGTTGTCTGTGTGGGGGCAGGATGGAAATATGAAAAGTGGGAAGTGGGTGCTCAGCATGCATTCATTGCTGATACAAGGTCAACTGTGTGCTTGCCTAGTCCTGTGTACACTTCTGCTAGGTTTTCAACTAATGTATAAAATACAGGCTATTCTTTGTTAGAAATTTGTGAGTGGTATGAGCTACTTGAATACTAAAGATGTTAATTCTTAAGGTTAATTCTGCATACTGCATACCCAATGGCACCCTGAGGTCATATGATGAAGAAGCAACTTCAGGTTAAGCTCAGATTGAGCCCGGATGGCTCAATCTGACTCCGTACGGAATTAAATGGCAAATAAGAAATTTGGGGGCCCTTCATCAGAGCGGTAGAGAATGATTTAGTGGAGAAGTGAGCTTTAAACTTGATAGCAATGGTGTATAGGATTTATATGATTTATATCTTAGTGTCTACACTTTTTTGTTTTGTTTTTGTTTTATTTTATGATTATTGTTCCTAATCTGGGGCCCTTGTATCACCAGTGATTCACAATAGTAGTCATGAATATTTTTTTGGAAAAAAAGTCATTATTTTTAAAAGCCAAGAGAGATCACATACATATTATTTATTTTAATCTTTAATAATGCTTTTTAGGCAACTGAATAATATATTTATATTACGATGATACTGAATAGACTAATAAAAATGTCAATTGTCTTCAAAGTTTCAGTACTTCAACTGTTTTCAAAATTTCATTTTTTACCTTTTAAGATTTCTTAAAATTTATGTCATTTTTTTACCTCTTAGGATTTCTTATAATTTATGTGTTTTTGATTAATCTTTAAAATGGAAAAACAAATGAATAGTTTTGTTGTTTGTTTCATAGGTAATTTTTTTTTTGTAATGTAGAATTAGTGTAGAAAAATAATAAAGAGCTCCTTGGTGTCTAGAATCTAGCACAGCACCTGATACACATAAGTATTTGTTAAAAGAATCAAAACTGTTGCTGTGGTTGAAATCTTTGCTAATTTGATTCTTTGTTTCTGATAAATTCCTTATTTCTACGTTTTATAAATACAATTTAAAATAGGAGGACTATTTTCTCTGATGAAAATCGTATACTTGCCCATGATAATACTTGTCCAGAAAACAGAAGAGCTACTGTGACAGTTAATAAGAACTACCTGGACTAAAAATTAATTATCTTCCCAGTACCTATTACCCCTTGCCCCACTAAGTTGCAATACTCAAATTTTCCTTTGAAGAGCCACCCCTCATCACTGGGTAGTAGCTATTAGCTGAGGTGAGATTGAACTGACTCCAGTCCAGGGTGGACCCTGAACTGGGATAGACCAACCAATCAGAAAATGCCCCATCTGCTTGCTCTAGGCTTATGTATGCACATGCACAGTCTCCAGGCCACTGGGATTGATGATGAGAAGTTCAATCAGGGAGCATATTGAGATGTGAGAACACATGAAACCCTCCTTCCTGTGAGACTGTTTTGGAATCCTGAAGGAAGCCTGAAGATGACATTATAGAGAAGGGCAAAACTAAGGAAACTGTAGAAAAACAGAGCCATGTCCCTGACTGAGCTATACCTGAAACCAGTCCTAACACTGAACCTTACTGTTTTATGAGCCATTAGATCCCTTTTGTTTTTAAACCAGTTAGTATGTGGTTGCCTGTCCTTTGCAAGGGTAAGAGAATAATGGTTATATAGCCTTATCCCAATCATTACAGGAATTTTTAAAAAAATATTAGATTCTCCACAAAATATTTTAAGATTAAGTTTTTGCTTTTAGAGAGAGACACAACTAATTCCAAAAGGACAAAAGTTTCCTCTGATTAGAATACAAAGATACATTTATGTATTTTAGACAATAAAACCACTAGCAAAACAGGTCGAGTTTATGAGAAACTCATAAGTATTGCATACTTTTTTCCCCCACAAGTACCCAAGATATTATGGGTTTTTGCATGGCACAATCAATTCATCTATCTTTATGCACACCTGATATCTATCATTATACCTTTTAGGTACTATTCATTAGAAAAACCCTATTTTGAAGGAAGTTAGAAAACAAGTTGTTGTTAACAAAAAGTCCATTTAGGTAACCTTTGCAGAGTTGGTGTTTTTTCATGCCAACAAGTCTTTTGCTTTATATTCTGACTTGGTTTCCATCATTGTTCATTTCAAAACCTCCCCAAGTCGGACTTTCCATGAAGAGCCATCCAAAACAGAATATATTTGGAATTCTGCTTCTCATGACCTAGTTGTATCACAAGAGGGATCAAAGAGGTTTTGTTCTGTTTCTATAATCAGCCATTTCTTTGAGAGGGCAGATTCATAAGAGTTTGAATTATGCTTAGAAATGCATACAAGGCAAGCAGCTACATGGCATTTTAATTACCTCCCTCCACTCCAATGAAAAACAACACCAGGCACAAACAGATGTCTCAGGTTAAATTCAGTTGATTCTCTTAACATACCAAATAATTGGAGTGTTTCCTTTCTCCCTGAGCCTTTTCTTTTCTTTTTACTTATTTTAGTCTGTTTGCTCTCCTAGCTCTTCCTTTTTATTTCGGAAGCATTCACCTTTTGCTAATGTTAAGAAAATTCCTACTGGACAAATTCTTCTCCTTGCTAGACTCTACATGACATAGTATTAATATTCACAAAGGGAACAGATGGCTGCCTTTGGAATCCACCAATTATAGTAGTACCTTGCTTAGTCTGAATTGACTAATTAAAATCCTCAATTAACTAGAATGGAAAATTCAGCATGTACAACCCCTATGGTGACCTCATGTTATAGCAAGTTTGCAAATGAGCATTTAGAATTCTTTCCCTGCCCTTTGAGGGGACAAAAACAAAAGGCAAGGAAACAGACTCATCTAAGGGATTTATGAAAACTCTGAAAAAACTCAAACCCTGATATCCATGGTTTGCTCTGGCATCACTATACATCTAACCAAAGTTCCCATATTTTTCAACATATACATCTATAATTTTGTTCTTTTCAATCATCACTGAAATTTAGATTAATCCATATATTGAGATTTTCATTTTTATATTCAATTTGATCAGCATTTACTGAACCTCCAAAGTACTCAAAATACTATGCTGCTGGGATGCCGGGGCAGCTCAGTTGGTTAAGCATCTGCCTTTGGCTCAGGTCATGATCCCGGGGTCCTGGGATGGAGCCCTGCTCAGCGGGGAGCCTGCTTCTCCCTCTCCTCTCCGCTCCTGCTCTCTCTTGTTATCTCTGTCTCTCTCTCTCAAATAAATAAATAAAATCTTAAAATACTATGCTGTTAAGGCCAAAAAAAAAAAAAAAAAAAAAGAAAAGAAAAGAAAAAGAAAAAGAGTTTTCTAGTTACCATTGCTGCCTAAGACATCACCCAAAACTGATGGCTTAAAATAACAGCAGTCATTTTATTATGATCACAGATTCTGTGGGACGGGAATTCAGGAAGGCCTCAGATGGGTGGTGGTGGCATTGGATATCTCTTGTGGTTGCACTAAGGTAGTGGTCAGAGCTGAGAGAGCAGGGAGTTGGAGGAACTGAGGACTTTATCTTCCTTTAAGTAGCTTCTGGGCTTATCCATGTGGTGTCTCTGAGTGGGCTGGTTTGAACTTCCTTGCAGCATGATGGCCTCAAGACAGTTGGGTTGCTTACATGGCAGCTCAGAGCAAATGTTCTGGCTAACAAGATAGAAATTAATCACCTTTTATGACCTAACCTTTCAAGTCAAACAGTGTCATTGCTGCTACTTTCTGTTGATTACAAGTGAGTCCCCAGTCCCTCCAAATTCAAGGGGAAGAGAATTAGATTTTGTATCTCATTGAGGGAGTGGTAAGTTTCTAGAAAAGCATGTGGGACTGAGAATGTGGTCATCTTTGAAAGACACAATTTTCCATGATGAATGAGATACAACATCTTTTCCAAAGAAGCTCATAATCTAGTGGATAAAAGCATGATTCTTGAACTATGCACTAAGGTACCCCAGGTATCTGTAACAAATTCACAGGTAGCTACAGGATACTTGACATTTTTGAGGGAAACAATATGACATCTGTCAGACACAATGTGAATTATTACTAGTAAGTTGTTTGGACCTAATTACTTAATAAGTGGAACTGTTTCTTTTGTCCTAGTTATGCCATGAAAAAAACCTACAGAGACAGTTTAGGAATCTCTGGGATAAAAACACGATATAGACATTCAACTACAGTCTTAGCAGGGCCATAATTGACATTTGTAGGGTCCCGGGCATGAATACAAATGGAGCTACTAGCTTGCTCCTTTCTTTTCCCATTACAGCTCCTACCTTTGTGAGATGACATGCATGTGTGTGGACACACCAGCTTTATACCCAAGCTCTGTGCATTCTCTCTCCCACTTCAATAGCAGCTTCTCCTTGGCCCTTGGAGTGAGCATCCCAGAGGTAAGTTGGCCCTCTGGAGGAAGGGCCAGTGGAAGAAGCCCACACAGAAGCGGACTCTGGATTTAAGCTAGGAATTCTGGAGTCCCGGGTACCTGAGCCATGATCTAGGGAAGGAGATCAGGGTTCTGGATGAGCACGCCCCCTTCGCCTTGCAGACCTTTTGCCCATTTGGAGGGGAGTGGCTGGACGGCCTTCTAAAATACAGGGACCTGTGCAAGTCCTGGTCTAAGGGAGGTACTGAGACCCAGCACAGAACCTAGCATATAATTGGTCCTCAAGTTATATTTGATGAATAAATTAATCCAGAGCAGATTCTGGTAAGTATGATGACAGAGATTAAATACTGGCTGCTATGGAAATTGAAACAAAGAACAATTAATTCTAACTAGGTATCTTGGGAAGGCTTCTGTGCATGTTACCTTCAAGGATGAGGGAGAGAATTAGAAAGAAGTGGGATGGGAACTCAGTAAAATGCAGGGGTTAACGAAGCTGCTAGAGGCAAGCATCAAAAGAAAATCTAAAACTATGTTCACCATCAGTGGTGAATCTGAGTTTAATAGCTTTCTGAAGCATATGCAGAAGGGCTTTCTTTCAAAAAAAAAAAGAGTATGAAATCAGGTACAAAAAGATCACACAAATTATATGTTTATAAAAGGTCACAAAGTCACAACTACCAAACAAAAATCTAAAAAGAGTAAGGGTGCCTGGCTGGCTCAGTCAGAAGAGCATATGACTCTTGATCTTGGGCTTGTGAGTTCAAGCCCCATGTTGGGTGTAGAGATTACTTAAATAAATAAAACTTAAAAAAAAGCCCAGAAAGAGCAATTTTAAATTAATTAGTTGTCTGCCACACTTCTCTAATACTTAGAATATTGTTTTGGCTGTGTAGTCTGACTGCTTTTTTTTTTTTGACTACTTCTTTACTAAGTATCAATTATGTTCTGTAGAGAGAATAGAAAGATAATTTGTCTAGTGTTGATTGAATGTTTTAAAAAATTATTTTTAGTTCATAAAATTTTAATGCCATCATTATTTGTAATGACATGCAAACTGCTGTCAACTGTTGTCAATTGGGGAAACCTCTTGTCATGCTGTTGAACTCTTACAGACCTGCTCTATTTTTAGTATAGTTACAGGTTTCTTCCCTTCAAACCTAGCAATTCTGAAATATTCTGTTTCATACAACTACCATAAACTATGAAAAGTGTGGAGCTTTTATAATTGTATATACTGTATTCTGAAATATATTCCCGAGAGGAGAAAGCATTTGTTTTGATTAGATCTTGATGGGAACAAAACCCTCTGTTAAAATTTTATGCACTTGATGATTGGAAGAATTTTCTACAGATTAGCTTCTGGCTCCGTAATTCCTACCTCCACCACCATATGCTGTCATGTAATAATCAGCCTCTGGCTCTGCACCTTTGTGTCAAGAAACCAGGAAAATTGACACAGTGGGCAGTAAGGGTATTCTTAGAATCTGTCCCTACACTGGGATAGCTAGCTGTCAATAATTTTCATGGAACTTAACTGTGAACCATATAAATGACAATGCACTGAAATTGTGTGTATCCCACCTTAATCAACTGCTCCTTAACTCATATCCTCAAAAGGTACAAGGCTACCGAGTACCACCTAGCATGAGGGGAACCTGGAGAGGAAAGAGACAGTGGCCTTAACCAATTGCTGTTAAAAAAAAAATTACTGTGCACATTTTACAAAATCATGTGCCCATATGAACCTAATGCTGTGGCCCTCCCAGGACCTCAGAAAGGGCCCACGCAAACTAGGGGCTTAAAGCTTAAACCTCATTCCTGTAAATCCACCTCTGCTCACCATTCTCTCTATGTCACTAAAGGAAAGAAGTAGCCCAAACTGAGAAAGCACATTCTGTAATAGAAATAACATTGGATTGGAATCTAGGGAACTGGAGCTTTGGTCCCAGCTCTCTCAGCTCTGTTCCTTTGGGCCACCCTTTGGGACTTACTCTTGTTATCTGTTAAGTACTGGCCCTTCCTCATCTGCAAAAAGGAAATGGGAAATTGGCATTCCAGTGTGGGACCTGGGAAGTAAATCATACTGAATTATGTAAATTATGTACATTTTAGTCCATGTTATTTCCATCGATTAGTACTGCCATTTCTGCAACTCACATTAATGTGAGAATTACAAACAGTATGCAAGAACTTAAAAATAGTTTACTCTGACATAGAGAGGTGGATGTACTGCAAAACACTCATGAGAAGCAAGAACAAACAAACTGTCATTCTGAATACCATCACTGAGAGTACACTGGAGCCTTTTTCCTCCGGTTTTAAAAAAGTTTGCCTTTCAAAAAAAATGTGCAGAAGTCACATAAGCTCCTGTAAAAACACTGCAAATGCAGAAATTTACATAGCAGAAAATACGGGTCTCATCTCCAAATTTCACTCCCGAGAGGAATTACTGCTAACAGTTTAGACAAGTGTGTAGCCGTCCAGAACTAGTCTATGCACACACAATGGCAGATGACATTTTGAAATATTAACTGAGGGGTTTTCTTTCCACTGCATTTCCTGGTGGTCCTGGCCTTTCACCCATTCCATCAGCTAGCACATTCGGCCTTCACTGCCTCAGGAAAAGATAACCCAACTGAATACATTAAAAAAAGGAAGTCAACAACTTTTGAGTCTCTAATTTTGAGTTTCTAGTCCTTGAGGGAAGAGAAAGACACAGGGAATAAAAAGAGATTTGGGAGAATATATGATAAGTCAGAAGAGGCCTTAGAGCTTTTAAGAGTAGATAAAAAAAGATTTCAGCTCTTGGGAGAAGAGAGAGATTTAGGAAGAAAGGACCTCTGGTAACTTATGCTGCTTCTCTCTGAAAATTAGAAAAAGGGCACATTTTGGTGAATGAATTACAATAAGGTGCCTTGTTGAGTAGATCCTTCCTAGGGGCAGTGGCTTAGACATCTGGCAACACCTTTGTACAAAGACAAAAGCCCTTCCTTCTTCCAGCAGCCTTGGCTCCATGCCAAGTGTCTTGCCTTTCTAGATTTCAGTCCTATTCATGCCCCAGCAAGTATCTCTCTAGAGTGTTCAAACTACATAACTGTATAAGACATCTTTCCTTGTGGGTTCCTGAGAAAGAAGGTCTTCTGTCCTGCCTCCCCAACTCAAGTGAACTTGGTAGTAAAGTGACAGGACAAAGGCAGGCTTAGGGAATTTGAAGGTAGAGATGTTGTGCCTGCTTTCTAGGTAGACTCTCAGGCAGGGGTGGTGGCAAGTCCTGTGAGGAAAAGAAATGTCAATGGGGGTAGCTAGCTTTTTATAGTAATGCAGTATTTTATTTATTGTCTATTAATAACTAATATTTGAAAACATTTATAAAATTAAAAAACTTAATCTAAGAGAAGTTCAACTTGCTTTTTTTACATTTCAATATCAGGTGTTAATAAAAAAGATAGTCGAAATTATAGTCAGGGTTATATCAAAAATTTATAATAAATGCTTGGTGTTAGTCTATATACAATTTAGTTTTTGGCATAAAGTTCTTTGACTGCAAGAAAGAACATTTGGTTTACTTCACTAGTAGTAATACTTCTTTCTTCTCTCTTTTTTTTTTTAGAGGGGGGAGGGGCAGAGGGAAAGGGAGAGAATCTTAAGCAGGCTCCATACCAGCATGGAGCTGGACGCAAGGTTTGATCTCACAACCCTGAGATCAGGGCCTGAGCCGAAATCAAGAGTTGGATGCTTAACTGACTGAGCCACCCAGGTGCCCCACTAATAACAATATTTCTTAATGCTGGGATGGTCTCTTCTTGGTATTTCTTCTACTGTTGATTTTTAGTATAGTACCTATGATTGTATGAATGGCATTGAGTGGAGGGGTACTCATCATGTTTATTACAAATAAGAGTATATAACCAATTACTATAGTAATGAGGACATAGACAGAAAATGCAACTACCCAATATTTTTGAGGCCAATAGGTTTTGGGTTTTTTGTTTTTGTTTTTTGTTTTGTTTTGTTTTGTTTTGTTTTGAGGCAAATAGGTTAAACCTAAGGAGTTTAGCCAAGATTCAGGAATAAAAGCCCACACAAGAAATAGTATGAAGCCAAATTGGGAGCTTAGGAAAAGAACAAAGCCATAAATCACTCTTTCTGGCAATGACAAGGGTGAATTTTCTACCACTTTCCCTGTGACTTGAGACAATCTCCAATACACACTGCTTGTATGGATACATAAGACCCACTGGACTTTAGAGAGTCTCTCAGAATTTCCTACAGCCTAGCATGTATGGAATGACTCATGGGAAGGGCATGGGAGTAGCTGGGAGAACAGGCTAAGGAAGGGAAAGACACAGAAATGATTGGCATGATCCGAAGATGGGTGGCCAGACAGGGTAAGAATGGATCCTAGGATACCAGTAACTGATAGAGGACAAAACCAGGGATGAGCTGTCTTTTCACCCACAACTTGGCCGAAATAAACCTTCCTGGAACTCAAATGCAATATCAGAAATTAATTTTCTATTACCACATAAAAGTAAGGTTAAAACAGAAAGTCAGTTCATTATTTTTTAAAAGTTACATTTCTTGCATATCTAAGTTTGTAAATCAAGATTCATACTTCATTAGCATTGCAATGCTAATAAAATTGTATGTATACTTGACAATATATCTGGAACAGTCTTCTATATGAGCACATATAAATCTACCTCTGTAAAAAATCCTTTCATAATATGGCTCAGTGTAACATTTACCTAACCATTTGCTGAATGTTTAAGTTGTATCAGAATTTCACTTTATGAATGTGGCAGCAGTAATTATCCTTTTACGGAAAACAACTATTGTTAGCACAGCCTCTTTGAGCAATCTTTTTGTGTACTTAGATGCCTGGTATTGAGAGGATTACATATCAGTTGGAAACGCGCACACGCGTGCGCGCACACACACACACACACACTCACATCAATATGAGAAATTGTGTGCTAAAATTCATGCTCAGTTGGATTTTTTTAGCACCATTATCTTTTTGTTAAATGAAATATTATGTGGCAAGTCTATATTTTAAAGATAGGAAGTAGAGGCACTCTGGATGTGTAGAGGAGGAAGGCTAGGGGATCTGACACTCTGGTCAACTCTATCCCTGCCTCAGTAGCCCCACCTTTTCCTGGCTCCTGCCTCTGAGTCAGTTCCAAGGCAAGGGATGATACTACAGCCTTTTCTATGGTCACTGGTCAGGAATACCATAGACAAGATTTAGGATGTCAGTCTAGCAAAAGCAGTTAGGTGTCTCAGGTGTCGTTTATGGCTTTTTGACTTTTGCTTCTGTGATTTAATATCAACTGTTGTGGAGTTAATTCTGTTCTCCTTTGGTTTCCCATAATACATAGTGTATAATTCAATTACAGCACTTACCACATTGTTCTTTCCTAAAAATACTTTTCCAGAAGAGGAACATTTCCTTTATTTTTATTTATTTATTTTTATTATTATGTTATGTTGATCACCATACATTACATCATTAGTTTTTGATGTAGTGTTCCATGATTCATTGTTTGCATATAACACCCAGTGCTCCATGCAGAATGTGCCCTCTTTAATACCCATCACCAGGCTAACCCATCCCCCCACCCCTCTCCCCTCTAGAACCCTGTTTGTTTCTCAGAGTCCATCGTCTCTCATGGTTCGTCTCCCCCTCCGATTTCCCCCCCTTCATTCTTCCCCTCTTGCTATCTTCTTTTTTGTTTTTTGTTTTTTAACATATAATGTATTATTTGTTTCAGAGGTACAGGCCTGTGATTCAACAGTCTTACACAATTCACAGTGCTCACCATAGCACATACCCTCCCCAATGTCTATCACCCAGCCACCCCATCCCTCCCACCCCCCACCACTTCAGCAACCCTCAGTTTGTTTCCTGAGATTAAGAATTCCTCATATCAGTGAGGTCATATGATACATGTCTTTCTCTGATTGACTTATTTCGCTCAGCATAATACCCTTCAGTTCCATCCACGTCATTGTAAATGGCAAGATTTCATTCTTTTTGATGGCTGCATAATATTCCATTGTATATATATACCACATCTTCTTTATCCATTCATCTGTCAATGGACATCTTGGCTCTTTCCACAGTTTGGCTATTGTGGACATTGCTGCTATAAACATCGGGATGCACGTACCCCTTCAGATCCCTACATTTGTATCTTTGGGGTAAATACCCAGTAGTGCAATTGCTGGATCGTATGATAGCTCTATTTTCAACTTTTTGAGGAACCTCCATACTGTTTTCCAGAGTGGCTGCACCAGCTTGCATTCCCACCAACAGTGTAGGAGGGTTCCCCTTTCTCTGCATCCTCTCCAACATCTGTAGATTCCTTACTTGTTAATTTTAGCCATTCTGACTGGTGTGAGGTGGTATCTCATTGAGGTTTTGATTTGGATTTCCCTGATGCCGAGCGATGTTGAGCACTTTTTCGTGTCTGTTGGCCATTTGGATGTCTTCTTTGGAAAAATGTCTGTTCATGTCTTCTGCCCATTTCTTGATTGGATCATTTGTTCTTTGGGTGTTGAGTTTAATAAGCTCTTTATAGATTTTGGATACTAGCCCTTTATCTGCTATGTCATTTGCAAATATCTTCTCCCATTCTGTCAGCTGTCTTTTGGTTTTGTTGACTGTTTCCTTTGCTGTGCAAAAGCTTTTTATCTTGATGAAGTCCCAATAGTTCATTTTTGCCCTTGCTTCCCTTGCCTTTGGCGATTTTTCTAGGAAGAAGTTGCTGCAGCTGAGGTCAAAGAGGTTGCTGCAGCTGAGGTCGAAGAGGTTGCTGCCTGTGTTCTCCTTTAGGATTTTGATGGACTCCTGTCTCACATTTAGGTCTTTCAACCATTTTGGGTCTATTTTTGTGTGTGGTGTAAGCAAATGGTCCAGTTTCATTCTTCTGCATGTGGCTGTCCAATTTTCCCAACACCATTTGTTGAAGAGACTGTCTTTTTTCCATTGGACATTCTTTCCTGCTTTGT